>NC_037682.1:103642078-103942078 GCF_003255815.1 Theropithecus gelada | reverse complement strand
CACAGGCACTAATCCTTAGTCTTGAAGCATCCAAAGGACCAGTGCTGCCTGAAGCACAGAACCCTGAGTCCCTTTGCTTCCTCTCTGCAGCATCCTATTTTTACCCCATGTTCCAAGAAGATTCCTCTTACACAGTCACAATCACGTGTTACCAGAGCCTTCTCAGGGCTATGACTTTCTCAAGACCAAAATAAAGCCTCCATTTGCTATCCCACCCTGATGCCGTATGAAATACTTCATCACCATGGTTTTTGTTGTGGGGGTTACTTGGTAGAGAATCTGAAAACATATAAAGAGAAAGGTATGGTAGGACTTACATCTCTTTTTCATTCCTTAAGAAGAATTGTTATTTTGGTAAAGAAGGCTTGCAGCAGCATTGATTGCAATGCTGGGGGTTTCACAGTTGTGCTAATGCAGTCCTTTTTCTTTAGAAGCCAAGCCTGTTAAGCAGGGTGGATGCTAATGACTGCATAGAAATTATAGAGCAAAATTTTATTCTAGGAAATTGAAATTGTAACTGATCTCCACTTTTATATTCTGTTGGATACTGATATAACATAATCATCATGAAAAATTCCACAAATACCTATGGATAATTTGCAATCTTAGATAATTGTGCTAGTGTCTTTCTTAAAAATAAACCAGATTTATGGTATTCAGTAAGTCACTGACTGAGACCACATGAAAAGGCAGTATGGTGCCAAGGTTTGTGAGTAGGGCTGGAATCTGAGAAACCAGGGTTCAGTTCTCAGCTCAGCGCTACTTGGGGTGGCGCCTCAGAAGCTCCCCAGCCTCTGCTCCATTCTGCACCTATCCATAAGGTGGGAGTGATAATAATAACCCACCTCCATGGCTGATCACTGAGATCACATTGGAAGGTTACCCAGCAGTAGCAGAGGATTCCCAAATGTGTTTTCTTCTTAGCAGACAGGTTTATTGTGATAATGTTCAATTTCACCTGAGCCCTATGCTCCTGGAAGCATGAAAGGTTCAAAAGTCCCCCACCTGGCCCACCGCAGTGGCTCACACCTGTAATTCCAGCACTTTGGATGGCCCAGGTGGGCAGATCACTTGAGGCCAGGAGTTTAAGACCAGCCTGGACCAACATGGTGAAACACTGTCTCTACTAAAAACACACAAAAAATTAACTAGGCATGGTAGTGCACACCTGTAATCCCAGTTGTTCAGGAGGCTGAGGTAGGAGAATCACGTGAACCCAGGAGGCAGAGGTTGCAGTGATCGGAGATCACGCCATTGCACTCCAGCCTGGGCAACAAGAGTGGAACTCCACCTCAAAAAAAAAAGGTCCCCCACCCTTTTGTGTTCTGGTGAATGCCATCCTGCAAAGAACTCCCCCTTCCCCATTTGACTCACATAAGAACCATGGATGCCTCCCTTGATCACCTGTGACAAAGTTAGACACACACTCTCCAAACTCCCATTCTTTGCCTTATAAATGATCATCTGAACCATTTCATCCCAAACCATTCAATAGGAACAATCCAAACAAAATGCCTGTAAACCAAACATTAGCTAAGTTTCTCCCTTTCATCCAGTCCCTGAACTTTGGCTCACCCTCACCCTAAGCCAGTAGACGGCCCATCTTGAGAGCAGGCGGGTCTCAGGATTATAACATTCTCTGAGCTGCTGTCCTGATCCTGTCATCCCACTCCTTCACAGTGGTTCTTTCTAGCCTTGTTTACTCCTCCCTATAAAAGAAAAACCCTTTTTGCCTAACCTTTGGGAGACCTGCAGGTACATTAGTCCCCCGGCCTTATCCACAGTTTCACTTTCTGGAGCTTCAGTTACCAAAAGTCAACTATGGTCAAAAAGTAGATGAGTACGTTAAAAACATCCCTGTCTGACTGCTCTGAAGAAAGCAGTGGTTCTCTCAGCATGGCGTTCGAGCTCTAAGAACAGACAGACTACCTCCTCAAGTGCGTCCCTGCCCCACGTGTAGCCTGACTGGGAGACACCTCCCAGTAGGGGCCGACAGACACCTTAAACAGGCAGGTGCTCCTCTGGGACGAAGCTTCCAGAGGAAGGATCAGGCAGCAATGTTTGCTGTTCTGCAGCCTCCGCTGGTGATGCCCAGGCAAACAGGATCTGGAGTGGACCTCCAGCAAACTGCAACAGACCTGCAGCTGAGAGGCCTGATTGTTAGAAGGAAAACTAACAAACAAAAAGGAGTAGCATCAACATCAACAAAAAGGACATCCACACCAAAACCCCATCTGTAGGTCACCAACATCAAAGACCAAAGGTAGATAAAACCACAAAGATGGGGAGAAACCAGAGCAGAAAAGCAGAAAATTCCAAAAACCAGAGCACCTCTTCTCCCCCAAAGGATCGCAGCTCCTCGCCAGCAAGGGAACAAAACTGGATGGAGAATGAGTGTGATGAGTTGACAGAAGTAGGCTTCAGAAGGTCGGTAATAACAAACTTCTCTGAGCTAAAGGAGCATGTTCTAACCCATCGCAAGGAAGATAAAAACCTTGAAAAAAGGTTAGATGAATGGCTAACTAGAATAAACAGTGTAGAGAAGAGCTTAAACAACCTGATGGAGCTGAAAACCACAGCACGAGAACTTCGTGACACATGCACAAGCTTCAATAGCCAATTCAATCAAGTAGAAGAAAGGATATCAGTGATTGAAGATAAAAATCAATGAAATAAGGCAAGAAGACAAGATTAGATAAAAAAGAGTGAAAAGAAATGAACAAAGACTCCGAGAAATATGGGACTATGTGAAAAGACCAAATATACATTTGACTGATGTACCCGAAAGGGATGGGGAGAATGGAACCAAGTTAGAAAACACTCTTCAGGATATTATCCAGGAGAACTTCCCTAACCTAGCAAGGCAGGCCAACATTCAAATTCAGGAAATACAGAGAACACCACAAAGATACTCCTTGAGAAGAGCAACCCCAAGACACATAATTGTCAAATTCACCAAGGTTGAAATGAAGGAAAAAATGTTAATGGCAGCCAGAGAGAAAGGCTGGGTTACCAACAAAGGGAAGCCCATCAAACTAACAGTGAATCTCTCAGTGGAAACCCTACAAGCCAGAAGAGAGTGGGGGCCAATATTCAACATTCTTAAAGAAAAGAATTTTCAACCCAGAATCTCATATCCAGACAAACTAAGCTTCATAAGCGAAGGAGAAATAAAATCCTTTACAGACAAGCAAATGCTGAGAGATTTTGTTACCCCAGGCCTACCTTACAAGAGCTCCTGAAGGAAGCACTAAACATGGAAAGGAACAACCAGTAACAGCCACTGCAAAAACATGCCATATTGTAAAGACTGTCAACATTATGAAGAAACTGCATCAATTAATGGGCAAAATAAACAGCAAACATCATAATGACAGGATCAAATTCAAACATAATAATATTAACCTTAAACGTAAATGGGCTAGCCCCAATTAAAAGACACAGACTGGCAAATTGGATAAAGAGTCAAGACCCATTGGTGTGCTGTATTCAGGAGACCTATCTCACATGCAAAATGCACTTAGGCTCAAAATAAAGGTATGGAGGAAGATCTAACAAGCAAATGGAAAGCAAAAATAAAAAGCAGGGGTTGCAATCCTAGTCTCTGATAAAACAGACTTTAAACCAACAAAGATCAAAAGAGACAAAGAAGGCCACTACATAATGGTAAAGGGATCAATTCAACAAGAAGAGCTAACTATCCTAAATATATATTCACCCAATACAGGAGCACCCAGATTCATAAAGCAAGTCCTTAGAGACCTACAAAGAGACTTAGACTCCCATACAATAATAATGGGAGACTTTAATACCCTACTGTCAATATTAAACAGATCAATGAGACAGAAGGTTAACAAGGATATCCAGGACTTCAATTCAGCTCTGGAACAAGCAGACTTAATAGACATCTACAGAACTCTACACCTCAAAGCAATAGAATATACATTTTTTCTCAGCACCACATTGCTCTTATTCTAAAATTGACCACATAATTGGAAGTAAAACACTCCTCAGCAAATGTAAAAGAACAGAAATCATAATAAACTGTCTCTCAGACCACAGTGCAACCAAATTAGAACCCCAGATTAAGAAACTCACTCAAAACAGCACAATTACATGGAAACTGAACAACCTGCTCCTGAATGACTACTGGGTAAATAATGAAATGAAGGTAGAAATAAAGATGCTCTTTGAAACCAATGAGAACAAAGACACAATATACCAGAATCTCTGGGACACATTTAAAGCAGTGTGTAGAGGGAAATTTATAGCACTAACTGCCCACACAAGAGAAAACAGGAAATATCTAAAATCGACACCCTAACATCACAATTAAAAGAACTAGAGAAGCAAGAGCAAACAAATTCAAAAACTAGCAGAAGGCAAAAAAAATAACTAAGATCAGAGCAAAACCGAAGGAGAAAGAGACACAAAAAAACCCTTCAAAACATCAATGAATCCAGGAGTTGTTTTTTTTGAAAAGATCGACAAAATAAAATAGATAGACCATTAACAAGACTAATAAAGAAGAAAGAAGAATCAAATAGATGCAATAAAAAATGATAAAGGGGATATCACCACCGATCCCACAGAAATACAAACTACCATCAGAGAATACTATAACACCTCTATGCAAATAAACTAGAAAATCTAGAAGAAATGGATAAATTCCTGGACACATACACCCTCCCAAGACTAAAAGAGGAAGAAATGGACTCTCTGAATAGACCAATAACAGGTTCTGAAATTGAGGCAATAATTAATAGCCTACCAACCAAAAAAAGTCCAGGACCAGACCAATTGACAGCCGAATTCTACCAGAGATATAAAGAGGAACTTGTACCACTCCTTCTGAAACTATTCCAATCAATAGAACAAGAGGGAATCCTCCCTAACTCATTTTATGAGGCCAGTATCATCCTGATACCAAAGCCTGGCAGAGATACACACGCAAAAAAAGAGAACTTTAGGCCAATATCCCTGATGAACATTGATGCAAAAATCCCCAGTAAAATACTGGCAAACCAAATCCAGCAGCACATCAAAAAACTTATCCACCATGATCAAGTCGGCTTCATCCCTGGGATGTAAGGCTGGTTCAACATACACAAATCAGTAAATGTAATCCATCACATAAACAGAACCAATGACAAAAACTACATGATTATCTCAATAGATACAGAAAAGGCCTTCAACAAAATTCAACAGCCTTTCATGCTAAAAACTCTCAACAAGCTAGGTATTAATGGAACGTATCTCAAACTAATAAGAGCTATTTATGACAAAGCCACAGCCAATATCATACTGAATGGGTAAAAACTAGAAGCATTCCCTTTGAAAACCGGCACAAGACAAAGACGCTCTCTCTCACCACTCCTGTTCAACATAGTGTTGAAAGTTCTGGCTAGGGCAATCAGGCACAAGAAAGAAATAAAGAGTATTCAGTTAGGAAAACAGGAAGTCAAATTGTCTGTGTTTGCAGATGACATGACTGTATATTTAGAAAACCCTATCATCTCAGCCCAAAATCTTCTTAAGCTGATAAGCAACTTCAGCAAAATCTCAGGATACAAAATCAATGAGCAAAAATCACAAGCATTTCTATACACCAATAATAGACAAACAGAGAGCCAAATCATGAGTGAACTCCCATTCACAATTACTACAAAGAGAATAAAATACCTAGGAATCCAACTTACAAGGGATGTGAAGGACCTCTTCAAGCAGAACTACAAACAACTGTTCAAGGAAATAAGAGAGGACACAAACAAATGGAAGAACATTCCATGCTCATGGATAGGAAGAATCAGTATCATGAAAATGGCCATACCACCCAAGATAATTTATAGATTCAATACTATCCCCATCAAGCTACCACTGACTTTCTTCAAATAATTGGAAAAAACTACTTTAAAGTTCATATGAAACCAAAAATGAGCCTGCATAGCCAAAACAATTCTAAGCAAAAAGAACAAAGCTAGAGGCATCACACTATCTGACTTCAAACTATACTACAAGTCTATAGTAAACAAAACAGCATGATACTGGTACCAAAACAGATATATAGACCAATGGAACAGAACAGTGGCCTCAGAAATAACACCACACATCTACAACCACCTTATCTTTGACAAACCCGACAAAAACAAGCAATGGGGAATGGATTCCCTATTTAATATATGGGGCTGGGAAAACTGGCTAGCCATAGCTAGGTAGAAAGTATGACATATGTAGAAAGCTGAAACTGGATACCTTCCTTATACCATATACAAAAATTAACTCAAGATGGATTAAAGACTTAAATATTAGACCAAAAGCCATAAAAACCCTAGAAGAAAACCTAGGCAATACCATTCAGGACATAGGCATGGGCAAGGACTTCATGACTAAAACACCAAAAGCAATGGCAACAAAAGCCAAAATAGACAAATGGGATCTAATTAAACTAAAGAGCTTCTGCACAGCAAAAGAAACTATCATCTGAGTGAAAAGGCAACCTACAGAATGGGAGAAAATTTTCACAGTCTACCTATCTTACAAAGGGCTAATATCCAGAATCTACAAAGAACTTAAACAAATTCACAAGAAAAAAGCAAACAACTCCATCAAGAAGTGGGCAAAGGATATGACCAGATACTTCTCAAAAGAAGACATCTATGCAGCCAACAGACATATGAAAAAATGCTCATCATCACTGATCATCAGAGAAATGCAAATCAAAACCACAGTGAGGTACCATCTCATGCCAGTTAGAATGGCACTCATTAAAAAGTCAGGAAACAACAGATGCTGGAGAGGATGTGGAGAAATAGGAACGCTTTTACACTGTTGGTGGGAGTGTAAATTAGTTCAACCATTGTGGGAGACAGTGTGGTGATTCCTCAAGGATCTAGAACTAGAAACACCATTTGACCCAGTGATCCCATTACTGGATATATACCCAAAGGATTATAAGTCATGCTGCTATAAAGATACATGCATGTATATGTTTATTGTGGCACTATTCACAATTGCAAAGACTTGGAACCAACCCAAATGTCCATCAGTGATAGACTGGATTAAGAAAATGTGGCACATATACACCATGGAATACTATGCAGCCATGAAAAAGGATGAGTTCATGTCCTTTGCAGGGACATGGATGAAGCTGAAAACCATCTTTCTAAGCAAACTATCACAAGGACAGAAAACCAAATACCACATGTTCTCACTCATAGGTGGAAGTTGAAAAAGGAGAACATATGGACACAGGGCAGGGAACATCACACACTGGGGCCTGTCGGAGGGGTTGGGGGCTGGGGGAGGGATAGCATTAGGAGAAATACCTAATGTAAATGACGAGTTGATGGGTGCAGCAAACCAATATGGCACATGTATACCTATGTAACAAACCTGCACGTTGTGCACATGTACCCTCGAACTTAAAGTATAATTTTTTAAAAAGTGAGTACAATTCGCTAAGATATTTTGAGAGAGAGAAAGACCACATTCACATAACTTTTATTATAGCATATTGATATAATTTTTCTTTTTTTTTTTTTTTTTTTTTTTGAGACGGAGTCTTGCTCTGTCACCCAGGCTGGAGTACAGTGGCCGGATCTCAGCTCACTGCAAGCTCCGCCTCCCGGGTTTACGCCATTCTCCTGCCTCAGCCTCCCGAGTAGCTGGGACTACAGGCACCCGCCACCTCGCCCGGCTAGTTTTTTGTATTTTTAGTAGAGAAGGGGTTTCACCGTGTTCGCCAGGATGGTCTCGATCTCCTGACCTCGTGATCCGCCCGTCTCGGCCTCCCAAAGTGCTGGGATTACAGGCTTGAGCCACCGCGTTATTAGTTACTATTGTTAATCTCTTACTGTGCCTAATTTGTAAGCTAAAATTTATCATAGACATGTACGTATAGAAAAAAAAAACATTAAATATATAGGGTTTGCTACTATCCACGGTTTCACTCTCCACTGGGGATCTTGGAACATGTTCCTGTCGGAGAAAGGGGAATGACTCTATTACGGTCAGAGCATTCTCCCTATCGCAATAGTCTCTTCCTATCCCACTCCTTGAAATAATCCTTCCAATAAAATCTATTCTAAGTCCAGACTTGTTTTTTATTTGACAATGGCCATGGATGACTCTAAGGAGGTCTTAGACTCAACAACTGTCCTCTAAAACTGATCTCCAGTCCTGGAAAGTGCCATGAGCCAAGCATCTGAGGGCATGTAATATGGCCACACATTAGTAAAGACATTTGTCAGGGTACTGCCACCGCCAGATGCTGTCGTGGCTCCCATGGATGAATGCTAATTATCCTTTCTTTCACCTTTCTGTTTGCATCTTTGAAGTCCTGGCATCAGATTCAAAGTCCTGGGAGGGAGTGTGTGATTGGCCTGGCTCAAGTCCCATGCTTGTGTCCTGAGGTCAGGAGCCAGGACAGAGAACCTCCCCAAGTTGGTTTCTGAGGACACAGGCAGGGCCCTGCATCCCAGCAATATTACACGCAATGGGGAAGACAGCTTGATGTTAGGACACCCACGAAAAACCAATAAATGTCTGCTATCTTTCTATCTAGATCCTAGATGTTTGTTTGTTTGTTTGTTTGCAGGGGTGAGGGGATGCTTGTTGTTGTTAAAAAAGACTCCAAAACTTGCTCTCTTCATCAATAATGTTGGTATAAAGTCCACAAATAATGATGTGTGGCTAAGGCTTCACAGAGCAGTGTACGGTTTCACAGACAACACATCTCTCAAACTCCCGTCCTCAAATTGCCCCCTGCCCACACCTTCGGCTTTGATTAATCAACCCAGATGCTGAGGCAAGAAGGGTTCTTCTTGCTGCCCTCCATGGTCTCCAGCTGCTGATACTGTCCCCCTAAGCCTGAGCCACTTATCACTGAAGAGGATCCTGGGCCCCATGTGACAGGGGGAAGGGAAGGCACCAGCATTAACCTGCTACCTGATTCTGCTGGGGCCTCTGCCAAATGCCTGTGGGGAGCTGCAATAAATTGTCATGCAACATGCCAACGTAACAGCTGGTGACCAGTCATTAGGGTAATCCACCGAGCATGGGAATTTCAAAAACCTCTCAGCACGCACAGAAAATGAGAATTATTGCAAAACCAGGTGTTCCGGTCTAATTGCACCAAGTGGTTTGAAATGTTAATCTGCTCCCCAAAACTGCATTTTGCATGTGAGGAGTGTGGAAGAAATACTCCCAGCCAAGGCTTAATAGAGGAGAGCAAATACTTTGTTCCCTCATCTATTTACTCCATTGAGGTTGTTTCTAAGCTTTTGAGTCATAGAATCACAGAGAATTGTGGCTGGAATTAACCTTGAGGGCATCAGCTCTGTGCCCTGCTATAGTGCACAGCAGTCAAACTGTGCCAACCTGGTCCTCGGCAAGGTGAGCCTATACTTCCTAGAAACCTGCCCCAATCTGCCTCTCAGATGACATAGCAGCCAGACATGCCTCCCATTCACCCAGGGACTGTCATTTTTGCAGTATCAGCCACATGTATCTGTTGTGGGAAGCAGTCAACCCTGGCCATTAAGAGAAGTTCAGAGGCAGACACAACTGGCTTCAACTTCTTGCTCTGTCCTTGCTGGCTGTGTGACTTGGGGCAAGTTTCTTCACCTCTCTGAGTTTCTCAAAGCCTCCATTTCCCCCCCTCTTTTGAAACAGGGATAATGAATCTATCTTACAAACAGAGGTTAGGATTAGCTCAGGTAATGTATGTAAAGCACTTAGCAAAGTCTGTGGTCATGGCAATGAAACAGTAAAATAGCTCTTATTATTAATTCACTGGATTAGCTAACTTTATTCATTTTCAGAAATCAAGGGATCTTCCTCGTGGCTACATATTTAAAGACAGCACAACTTTCCCATGAATTGACGCCTTCATCCTTTCCTCTCCAGGCTCTGTTACTGATGTTTAGGGCTTGCTGTCACTCGGCCTTTGCTGCTGCTTCCAGTTAATCTGCCATGGGTTTGCAACCCCATTCTTTGCCCCCACCTTCATAATCTGCTCTATCCTGTTTCTCGGGCACTGGGATGCTCTTTCTGCCCTCTCTGCCCTCCCAGACCTATGCAACTTCAAAGCCCAGCTCAAGTCCTGCCTTTTCCACAAAACTTCTTCTGGCTGCCCCAGCTCGTTCATTCAACAGCACATGCTGACTAAGCATTGGCACTAGGCTAGGCCCGTGCCTCCCTGAGGCTGGGGTGAAACGTAGACAGGACACACTCCATTCAGCCCTACCGAGCACTCCTTTCCCTGAACCACAGTGGCAGATTACAGTTTATTGCCACCCATGTTCATGGCTGATGTGCACATTATTCTTGCCTTTTGGAAGCTTAATTCTTTAAAGAAATGATGCAAGGCAATGCTGTGGAAGAAAGGACGCACACTGTGAGATCAAAGAGTCCTAGATTCAAATCCCAGCTCTGCTTCTTGCTAGCTGTGTGACCCTGGCACGTACATGGGCTCACTACAGGAAAAGATGTGGTATCCCTGCAGAACCAATGCCCTGTCACAGTGTGAGGACCACTGGCTCCTGCTGAAACAAGCTGCAGACGCTGTCTGACATCTTAGCATCACTGTCCCTTAGCTTTTGTCATTGTAGAATCTGAAGAATACCCCAGCCACTCTAGACTGGACACCAGGAAGTGACTTCTCTCTCTCCTCGAAGTCTATGCACAATATACAAGGAATAACACCAGAGTCTTCTTTTATCTAATCAGTTCACAAAACGGTTGAGCCAGTTTTTCTGCAGAGTTCTTTTTCCCCCTTCTCTGCAGAGTTGTTTATGAACATATTTTTTAATTGTCTGAGAAACATACATAACTTGTTATTCCAAAGCTAGGTTACCATAACTCTGACTTCTGCTTGGGGGAAGAAACTAGGAGAGAGTGAAATAAACTCCAAGTACCCTTTCAAACAAATCCCACTGTTTCTGTGCAATATTATTTGAGCATCCTCAGAGCGGTGAGACTGTGGCGGAATCCTGCAAACCTCCCACGGCCACAGGTGTACTCCCTCAGGATCTGCCGTCTACCCAAATCACTTGGACACAGTAAAAGACAAAAGGGCCTCCAGCCTTGCTTGTCACTGCCGCTTTGCCCTATGTTCTCTATTTGTGGCTTGCAGGCTGCTTTGGGGTGTTGGCAATAAAATATACGATGAATTGATTTGCCTTCGATCAGAGAATCTTTGTTCTATTTCCACTCTGAGTCTGACCAAAAAATACACTTGAGTCCATTGAAAGGTGAGTAAACAAAGCAGACCACTCCCAAAATCCACCAAAATGACAATTTTATTTTTTATTTTTTAAATTTTTTTGAGACAGAGTCTCACTCTCTCGCCCAGGCCAGAGTGCAGGGCTGCGATCTCGGCTCACTGTAACCTCCACGTCCTGAGTTCAAGCAATTCTCCTGCCTCAGCCTCCCAAGTAGCTAGGAGTACAAGCACACGCCACCACACCTGGCTAATTTGTGTATTTTTATCAGAGACGGGATTTTACTATGTTGGCCAGGCTGGTCTTGAACCTGAATAGTTACATATAACTATTGAAGAAGAACTACAAGAAAATATTCTAACATGGAAAGTAAAAAGACAAAAATCATATGAAGGAAAAAATTAGAGACATAGAAGATTAATTAGAGCCTATATCTATCTCATAGAAGTTGAGACAGAGAGAAAGAACCAAGAGAAAGGAAGGGAGAAAAGAATCAAATAAATATTTCAAGTCTCTATGCCAAAAGGCCCACCAAGTACTAAGCAAGATGATTCTCAAAAGACTCCTACTTAGACATAAATATCCTCATGTGGTTTCACTACATGGAAAAGGGAAAGTTTCTAAAACCACTGGAGGAAGCAGTTTAACCTACAAAAGATTGATCATCTTCTCAACAATTCTGGATGCTAGGAGACAGTGAAGCAATTCCTACAAAATTTTGAGTTAAGTTATTTTGAACCCAGAAGCCACCCAAGGAACAGGACAAAAATAAAGATATTTTCAGACCTGCCAAGATCCAGAAATTTTACCTGAAAAAAAAAAAGTTGCCTGAGGATATGCTCCAGAAAAGCAAACAAACAAAAAAGAAGCTGTGCAAATAAACAAGCACCAACCAAATGAGAACAAGCAAAGGCTATTTATTCAGAGCTTGCTCGAGCAAGAGTCAGCTGCCATCCATTGCATTTTGGCGAGACTCAAAAACAAGCAGAGAAATGGGAAAGCTCTATAGTAGAAAAAAGGAAAGGTTTCTGGCATGCCCTGATTGGAGGCTGCCGGCATGGGGAGGTCGCAGGTGGACTAACGAGAAGCTCAGCATCCCACAGGATTGATTACAGGTGCGTATCTGGCTTTCTCTGGTTGATCCCAAATTGGAAGCAGAGACAAAGACTAGGGATGCTGTCAGATATTAATCAAGTCCTGACTGTTGGAGACCCATTGCTTCTGAGGTTATTGTTAGGATTCTTGGGCTGAGTGCCGGAGACAGTGGTCTGACTTACTATACATCTGACTTATCGATAATAAGCTGGCTTCTTGGGCTGGTTACTGTAGATAATGGATTGGTTTCCTGGGATAGTTGCTGCAGTTTGTGAGTCAGTGTTTTGTTTCTTAATATGGTTTGGCTATTATCCATTTATTTATTCAGTCCCTCAAACCAAAGAAAGAAAGATGTGGGACCTATCAAATGGTGGAACTAAAGAGTGCATCAAAAAAGTTCAGGATGACACAGCTAGAAAGTCTGTTTCAAATTGGCCACTTTCCAAATAGAATGATTAAGAAGTTGGAAATTCTTAGTAACATGGTGAAGGCATGTCAACCAGAAAACAGACACACACAATTATAAATTCCAGAATGAGACTCATGTTCCAGATTGAAAATGAGTTCTTATATTGAAGAATTGTTAGCATACAGCAAGATTCTGTTTACCTTGATGCTTGGAACAACCTCCTTTGGACAGCAAAGATTATATCAGAACATAGGATTACATCTCCTCCATAAAGCCAAACACTGTTCTGGTTCTGCAGCGAATAATCTTTACCAAATCCCAGTATTGTTAAAGCCATGTATTGATTTTCAGTTTTCAGCATCAACTTGCATATAAACAAAGCATGAAAGGGACTAGTTGTGGGTATGATATGAAGTGTAAACGTTCTACACTTTGACAACATAAAAGTAAAGTTAGCGCTGACCAATACTGGGGGGGAAGAGAAAGGTGGCAACATGGAGTTAATTTCCTTACATTACATGATAGAGAAACAAGACATACTAAGTTAATGCATCAAAGAATGATGGTTTAGGCACATTATTTTAAATTATAGAGAAAATATATAGAAGAATAAAAATATAACAAAAATGGGCAGGCAGAAGTTGGGGAGATACAGGCCTCATCTATCACAGAGAGGAGTCAATAGCTACTGCTTCATATTGATGAATCAAGAAATGCGAATGTAAGCATATTATTTGAGATATGGACAAAACCACCACCAACGCTTCCTCCCCCAAGAAAGTCGAGTGAAGAACAGGACTAGCAATGGAGGTGAAGAGAAAGACTTATGTTTTATTTCATACCTTTCTGTACTATTTTAATGATTTTTCCCCAGGCGCATGTACTTAATATTCTTTTCTTCTTTCTCTTAACTTTAAAAGAAGTCAGGATTCAGAGACAGCACTTCAGAACTCCCACAAAGTGAACTCTTTTTTCTCTGTGCCCCAAAACAGCTTGGCTTTATTGTTTGACATGGCCTCACCAAGTTTGTGTTTTCAGCTGCACTTTCTCAGACCCGCATTCTTGGGGACGTAGAAGAGACATTTGATGCATATTTATTGCATAGATGAGAAGACAGTAATTCCTTCCTGGAATAAACACGTTCAGAGAACCTACTGTGTGCTGGGCACTGGAGATACAGAAGTGAATGAAACAAAGTCACTGCCCTCATGGAAAGTGTTTATATTCTTATGGGCGAGACAGACACCAAGCAAGGAAAACCTGCCCTTCCTTCACCTGCTGAGAGAAAAGCTAGACAAACCCACGTCCGCATCTCTGTTACCAGCTGCAAGATCCTGAGCCAATGACTAAACCTCTTGGAGCTTTTGTGCCCCCATCTGTAAATTGCAGATGCCTACCTTTCAGGGTCATCAGAAGAGTAAACATGGTTCCAGGCTCCCACGTTGAGTTACACAGACATAAATTGGAGTTTTTAATAATCTGGAAAGGAAATACAAAATCAATTCAAGTTTCAACACTCTTTGGGTAAGAGCTTATAACAATATAAATATCAAACTATTTCTAGTTTAGTTGAGAGAAGTATAGATTTTGAGTCTTTTGGTGTTGATGACTTAGAAAAATCAGCAGGATGAATCTTCATTCAAGTAAGACTCTATTTCCCAAAGTATGTTCGGTGAAATGCTTGTAGCAAGGGCTTTATAGCTAAATAAACAGTAGGAGTGCAGCCTATGATAGCCCTCTCTTAGAAAGTCACAATGCACCCTGGTGTAATAAAGGTCCTGAGAAGTCCTGCCGCAAACAGGCCTGTTCAGCCCACAATTTCCCAATTGACTTCATCACGAAACTCTTCCACCCACTCTCCATCCACAGAATGGGTGGAGTGCTGTCCCACACAAACATCTCCTACCCACCCTAATTCCACTGAATTAGTACTTAGCAGAATACACTTTAGAAAATGCTGAAGTAGAGGGCTTGTGGCCTCTGTTTAGGTCAAGCCAGAGATAATAGTCTTCACGAATTCCCTAGCACTAAAAAAAGCTCACCAGACTCAAGCAAGGCCCATGTGGCCAATAGCAGACCTCACTGTGAACAAACAGTTTCTCTCTCCTAAAGGCCCTTCACATTGTGTGGGCGGCACATGAATGCCGCCAGGACGCGATGAACGTTATCTGCACAGCCTGGGAACCCTCCTGAGGCCCCTCTGGGCTCCTGCCATCCCGTCAGGTTCAACAGTGAATCGGAACCATCCTGCCATCTAACCGATGCCAGCAAATCCACCCCAAGAACACCTGTTCCTCAAATAGCCAACTAATCCTGCAGACACTTCTCGAACACACAGCCTAACACGTGAGGGGTGTATGGCAGCAGTTTCCAAAGATGCCACTGTGCCCAGCCCTACAAGCCCTCGAACCTCCCCCTGCACCCCTCCCCACCCACATCACACCTCTACGCACACACACAAAGCTTCCTCCTGGCTTCCAGCACACGCAGAATAAAAGCTGTTCTTGGGCCCTATGGGCTTTGCCAGAAAAAGTGTTTTGGGGACAAAACTGATACTGCTGCTGGAGTAAACTAGCAAATCAAAGGACAACTGACTGGCATTTCCTTCTGTTCCTGTGACATCTTCATTTTGTGCAGAAAGTGCAGTTTGGATACCACTGACAGCTGCTGACCCTCCTGTAGGAGGCTGGAAGCCCACGATCCCTCCAAATGGCAAGCTCTGCTGTTCCCTCCTCTTATGCAGTGACAGGCAGGCTGTCACCTGGAGCCTTGCCTGGCTTTGTTCCCTTCCACAGAGACTCACCACGGCAAGCCGTGTGTGCCGCTGCCACTCACAGCCACTCTGTTCAAACCATATCAAGTAGTTGGAAAAGTGATACAAAGCGGATGGTAGAGGAAGAGGCAACTGCCTCCCAGGAGTGATCAGAGCATGAAAAGCCCTCTTTCCTCCAAAACATTCTCCCCTGCCAGCTGTAAATGCCTAAAATATTAGAGTAAGAGTTTAATTCCTTCGACTGAAAGCAGGTGGTACGTGGGAGGTGCGTGGCGCTTGCCCCTGCCTCCTCCTCTACGTTCGTGGCAGGCGTCGCAACCCAATCCAGGAATATTTCCTGCAGCTTTGCACCCCCTTCCAGCCACTGCCCTACTAAGTTTTCCATTTATTCCCATCAAATATACCTTCCCGTATTTGTAAGAAATCGTTTAAAATAATACAGAAAAAAAAGTATAGGGGGAGATAAGTGAAGAATGGAAGCAAAAATGATAGACTGTTGATAAATGTTGAAGCCAGTGGGTATGTATGGGTTCATTATATTTTCTCTCTATTTTTGTGTATATTTAAAATTCCTATAATAAAAATCTAAATTAAAATATATATACAGGCCGGGCGTGGTGGCTCATTCCTGTAATCCAAGCACTTTAGGAGGCCGAAGCAGGAGGATCACTTGAGCCCAGAAGTTCAAGACCAGCCTGGGCAACATGGCAAAACCCCATCTCTACCAAAAAAAAACAAAAAATTTTTTAAAAATTAGCCAGGCATGGTGGTGCATGCCTGTAGTCCCAGCTACTCAGGCGGCTGAAGCGGGAGGATGACTTGAGCCTAGGAGGCAGAAGTTGCAGTAAGCCAAGATCGCAGCAGTGTATTCCAGCCTGGGTGACAGAGTGAGATGCTGCTAAAAAAAAATATACATATATATATACACACACACATACACATACATACACACGCACACACACATACACACACACACACATACATATAGTATATGTGTATATATGCCAGTTTCCCTTCCTACCTGATATCACTTAGATATCAACTTAAATTATAACGTGAATGAGTTTTTGCATCTTTTTGAGAGCAAATTTTGACAGTAAAAGAATAGAATAGCTGAATTCTCAGTGAGGCAGGAGGAGGCCACCAATTGGGAGGAAAACAAAGTCAAACATAACTGAGAGGCAAGGGTTCCCAAAAACCTGGAAGGGTATTTACTTTACAAACTGTTAAGTCAATGCTATTCAAGAACAATCAAACTGGATTAGGGAAGTTTGGTGGAGAAACTAAATGGCCATTTGCTCTCTCGGCATTGTTGGTTTCTGAAGTGTGAATTTTTGCTGTTGTCCACCTCTGCTTTTTGCATCAAGCAGCTGAGTGTTAGAGGCCAATGTGTTGATTTAAGGTATGAACTTTAATAGTTTGTGGACCAGCCCCTGTTATTTCAATGAACCCAGTTTTCAAGTTATTGACTCTATACTGTTCTCTGATCCGAAGGACACCAATGAATCTGTTTCTAGCCTCCAGCAGATTTAGAAGAGTTCATTTCTCGCCCGTAATTTACTGAATTATTTTCATTCAAGATTCTTAGATGAAGCCACCCTTCAAAATATTGCGACATGGGAGAAGTTGTATAAGACCTGCTCTTTCCATTACATCCCCCTTTAAACACCGGCTGTTCCCCCGTTCAAAAGTCAATCAGTAAAGATGTAATTCTACTATGGGAACATTAAAGCATTCGGCAATAGGAGTCTGGTTAAATAAACTGAAGTTATACACACAATGCAATATCTATGCAACCATCAAAGAGGATGAATTTGATCTTTAGGGGCTGAGATGAAAAGATCTCTAAGATACACTATTTAGTGTGACGCAAAAGCCCAGTTGCCCTGTGGACGTGAAGGGACAAGATCACCCCCTGCACAGATAGTAAGTGTTTACCGCTAGTCACCAGAACTGAAGGCTCACCAAGCCTGCCCCTGAGCACAAAGACAGATGGAAATGGTGGAGCACAGGGGGATGGCAGAGTTTGAAAAAGGTCATGTGCCTTGTTCCAGAAAAGAGTAAAGCTGCTCCCCTCTACCTGAGACCTGAGAGCAGCTAAGAGGAACAAAGCCTCTATCATGATTTTTGCATATTTGTGCCTGCCTTTTGGAAATAGAAAGCAGTTACCTTAAGATCCAATCATATAAATTGTAAGTTTCTGAGCCTCTGGCATTTTCCTTATTTTCTTCTTTTTATGCCTGAGTACTATATTTAATAAAGTTCTTGGAAAATGCTTGGAGAGCCAATTCATGCTAGAGACAAAGAAGGAAAGGAGGTGTCGCACCCCCTGGGTCTAAATTTCAAAGGTGAAGTTGTGTGCCCTCAGGTGGGGTAAGGTCAAATAAGTGAGAAAATGCACGAAGCAGGTGAACTTCAAGGGTTCAAGCTCTTTCTGTTCACACTCACAGCTGGATATTTTATTTTCATAACTCTTCTCTGCTGGAAATTTTGTGGTTAGTTTTGCAGGGTGTCGCAGAGACTGCCACATTCTCCTCTTATGCTAATGTGTATTCTCTGATCACTGGCTGGGCAAATAGCTATGTGGAGTAAGGACCATATGTCCCAGCCTTCCTGGCTACTAGGTGTGGTCAATTGACTAAGTCAAAAGACAAATCAAGAGGGTATGGTAAGTGTAATTGGAACATGTGATTTCTGGGCAGAGCTCTTAAAGAGAGAGATCCCAACTCCTCCTCCTCCTTTTTTCTACTGACTAGAATGTGAGCATAATGGCTGCTTTTTGGACCAAAAGGCAGAATCTTCATGTTGAAGATGTAGAGCAACAAGAGACATGGAGTCTGGCTTCCTGATCACTGTAGAACTGACAAACCAGTTTAGGACAGCCTATGTCTATGGGATAAATAAACTTCAATTTAGTTTAGGCCACTGCAGTGCTGGATTTTTCTGTCACTAATAGTCAAGCTTAAACGTGGCTAACAGAAAATTTTCTAAGTCTTTTGCCTGAAAGAGTCCAAGGGCTTTATCAGGGCTGTGTGTGTGTGGGTGTGTGTGTGCATCTGGGAATAAGGTTACCATGGATCACTTCAGAGAGGGGGCATATGCCTCCTCCTCTTTCTGTAGAAAAGTCTCATTTTGGGGGAGGTGTCCTCTGTTCCATTTTTCTCCAGCTTGCCCCTGTGAGCACTGGCCAGGCTGCAGAATCTGTGGGCACTGGGTGAGAAGGAGGTTCTCTTAGAGTCTCTGCTTCATTCAGAACAGCTTCAACTGATTCCTCTCATAGTCCAGGTGACTAAGTCAGGGTGGTCTCATTACAGGGATGATTGTTTCCTCCGAGTCTTTAAGTAAGAACCCTAGTTGTGATACTAGACCTCTTATTCCCTTTTCCTGCAATAACCCAGCTTCAATTCAGCTTCAGATAAATTTGAGTAAATTTCATCAGAACTGAATCTTCCTTTCAGATCTGTAGACCCACACTGCCAAGATGCAGTTTGGGCATCTTGTTAGGACTTTCATGAAAGCCCTAACAAGAAAGACTATTATTCTCAAGGTTGAACCCACAGATACAATAAAAAATGTGAAAGCTAAGATTCCTCCAATCAACAGGGGTTGATTTTGCTGGCAACTGGAAGATGGATGTACCAATGTCTGATTATAAAATTCAAAAAAAGGCCTCTTTTGCTGTTGAGGCTTCATGGTGCTAAGAAGTCATCTTATCACGCTCCCAAGAAGAATAAGTCTAAGAGAAAGAAGGTGAAGTTATTTGCTCTGAAATACAATAAGGTTGATGGAGATTGGCAAAATGGGTCACCTTCTCCAAGGGTGTCCTTCCGATGGCGTCTTCCTGGGCCATGTTAACCCACGTTACTATGCAAGTGCTGTCTAATCCTTGCTGCAACAAACCAGAAGATAAGAATGTGTGTGTGTGTGTGTGTGAATATAAGACTAGAACTACTTTAACTATTGGATTTTATGCCAACATTTGAAATACAAAGATTTAGATTTTATTCTTGAAAAGGCAAAATTATGGTGATGGAGAACAGATTAGTGGTTTCCAGGGGCTATAGGTGGGGTGGGAGCATAAGGGAGTTTTTTTGGGAGTCATGAAATAGCTCTGCATCCTGATTGTGTTGATGTGGTTCCACAAAGGTACATATGTGTTAAAACTTACAGAACTAGACATCAAACAAATTCAAGTTTATATAATTTTAATTAAATTTTAAAAGGTCTTTCTGAGCATCCAAAAAATAAACAGACCCATAGTTTTGTTTATATGAAACTAACAAGGAACGTACAGCAAATTCTTGCAGGCACTCCCAGTATCTACATATCAGTATTCGCACACTGAGGCCACTATGTCACTTAGAGATGGCTACAAGGATGAGCTCCCAGATCACAGGGGACCAGATCACTGGTAGAAGGACAGTGGGACAGTAACCAGTCACAAAAACCATTCCATCTTCTTACAAAGGGACATTCTCTGTGCACAGTGATTCATAGAAGACCCCCAAGTGTGCAAAATAAAGACACCTGCAAAAGAGAAAAAGAAAATACTCAGTTTGTTCGACCTGACTAGTTAACTAGAAGAATTACCACCACATACACACAAAAAATCATGCACTATGTAAGCATAACAGTGTGTTCTCTATAAATATCTGCCCGGAGCCTTCCAGTGGCTCACAGAAACCTGGAACCAACTATGGAGCTGGGAAGAAAGTTGGCACACAGGGAGGAGAGTCTCAAACGAGTTTAAATTTCTGACTAGCACAGTATGATGGGAACATGGAGTCAAAATTAGGTTTACTTATGGGCAAGGACAGAATTGGAGATTTCTTACCCATCTGAGTTTGGGGACTGGGATTGGTGCCCCCTATCCCAACCAACTCACGCACCGTCACTCTCAATAACCATGCGGTAACCCTCTCCTCCCCACTTCCTGGCTCCAGGAGTGACTAGGATGTGTTTCGCGCCCCCACATCACTTCCCCTTAGCCCACCAGGATTTCCGCTGCAGCTGTGACAGCCAGTCCCCATGAATGGTGCAGGGGACCACCTCCAGCATCCTGCTGGTCTATTTGTTACCCTCAGGGCTTTTTATCCAAAATTTCAGGGTCTTAGTGTGCAGGGCAGTCCGAAGGCAACCCCAGAAGGCAACCTCAACCAATGGTTTGGAAATCAGAGAATAAATGCACCCACCTCCCCTCCGGAGTGAAGCGTCCAAGGAGACATTCCTGACAGATGCTCACCAGGCCTGGGCCCAGCTGACCGCCATGGCAGCCAACTCAAGACTGACTCTTCCTCCTTCCCTGCCTGGCTCATTCTGCTCCCTCACTCCCTTGCCTTGGATCACTCCACAAATAAACTCACTGCTCCCGAATCCTTGTTTCAGGCTTAGTTTTCAGCGAAACCCAAACTAAGACAAATGGCTAGATTATGACTCTCTACTCTATCTCACTCGCTCCGTGAGGTCCTAGAGCCAGCTCCCGGAACATAATTGCACATTTCCATCAAATGCCATTGGCTGGAAAAACTTCAATCCTTTAATGTCGGTAAATGGACTAAGACGTGGGCTCCGTCTAATGAGGAAGCTTTGCAGCTACCTCCCTGTACCATTTCAAGAAGCTGCCACTTTCCAGTTCCAGATGCCTCTTGTCCCCAGCCCCGGCTCCCCTTGGCCCCCAGGCTGTAACCAGCAGATCCTGACCATTCCTGTCTTCTGCCTTCATTTGTGTAAAGAGCCCCAGGAGGCTAATGCTCTGAGCATTTCAGTGCCCATTGGAGGGCTGCAATTTCTTCACTAATTAGGCAGGTGAAAGGGCTGTGCCGAGGGGCCTTTGCTCCTGCATCTAACACCAGCGTTACACCAGGTGGCATAGCTTTCCCCCTCCTTCCTCAGTCTGTTCAAGCCCATTGCCTCCCAGCCACAACTGCTCAGGTTAAGATGCGTCAAGATGGAAAGTTGCCACTTGATTAAGATAAAAATAAAATAATCAAAATATGTACCACGTTCCTCCTTTGAACAGATGGCCAGGAAGCTTGCCTCATAACATTGAACATCAAAAATGAATCAGAGGCTCATCTTCCTTCATAATCAAGAATTTGCTCACTGTTTGTACTACAGCCAGGCAGGGAGTGGAGATTCTATCTACAAAGGTTGAGAAACGACAGAGAAACCACTGGTTCCATCGTGAGGCTCTCCCTAGTCTTTTCCTCAGCCTGTCGGGCAGCACTGGCCTGCATCAGACATCGTGTCAGTGTGTGCAACAGAAAGAGGAAAGAGGATGCAGAGATACGAAACAAATAAAAGATATGTCAATTCTGCCCCTCAGGAGGGCCCAGAGCAACCCTTTATCAAACCATACTCGTTGCCATTTTTTCTCCAAAGAAAGAGTATTCCAGACACTCACGTTTTTTATCTCATGGAGACATCCCACTTGTCACTTCACTCCAGTTACAATACTTGAGCACACTGTATGATGATTTATGTGTTTACTTGTCTGAGCTCCCTTCAGCTCTTTGAAAACAAGGATCATTTCTTATGTGACTTGATATCACAGAGCCCAGCACAGACCTAAATGAATGTTTGATGAATGAATGAATGAAAATAATCAGAATTGTTGAAGGAGTCTCTCAATTGGTCTAGCTTCCTCCATTCTCTTTGCTCTATTCCACCTGGCCACTGGTTTGAATCTGTCTAAAAGCTTCAATTAGATAGACCTATAGGTGCTGTGAAATTACCTCCAAGATATACAGTGAGGTGTAAAAGTAAGATACAAAACAATAGACATGTCCAATTGATTTTCAAGGAGAGGAGGAATATGTACATAGATAGTTTAGATATCCCTAAACGTTTCCAAGACATACAAGAGAAGGAAAAAAATGTTCCATTCTGGGAAACAAGAGTTAGATGCTGGGGATGGAAAAGAACCTTGCTTTTTAGTACACATCCCTCTGAATTTTTATCTTGCACATCTATTTCTACCTTTCCATTTAAAAAGCCAATTAATAATTATTTTAAGAATTATGGTTAAAATTACTCCCACACTCAAAAATATTCATCAACTGCCTATTTCCTTCAAGCCAATTAATCTCATAAACCCCAATTTGACTTTCTAACTTTTCCCTGACAATACCCTGCACAGACCCTCTCAATGGTAAATGAGTCTCTATGTTACAGGATCGTTTATGGTGGCATCACAGCTGCCCACAAATACGCCAGTTCCGCCTCCATGCACATGGTAGGGTTGCACTTCCCTGCCCCCCTGAGGTTAGGGGTGGCCATGTATCACACCTTAATGGGCTAAATGGAGGTTGAAGCATACAGAGCCTATGCTAGGCACCTTCCAAAACAGTTCCCAGTGACACTTGCTTCCTGGCATGTGTACACTTGTGTGGTCCCTTCCTCTAGAGTGTAAGTGGGGCCCAGCCAATTGTTCCTGGTGACTAGAATATGGTGAAAAGGATGGAATGTCACCTCCAAGGTTAGGTAATAAAAGACTGTGACTTCCATCTTGTTGCACTCTCTTTCTCTCTCTGGCTGTTTCCACATGGCTTCCCTAATGGAGAAGGTCACCTGCTAATAACCATGTGAATGAACTTGGAAGCTGACCTGGCCTTGTTGAGCCTTGAGATGACTGCCTCAGCAGACACCTTGATTGCAGTCTTATGAGAGACCCTAAGCCAGACCACTCAGCTAAAGCACATCTGGATTCCTAACCCACAGAAATGGTGACATTATAAGTGCACATTGTTTTAAGCCACAAGTTTTATGGTACTGTGTTATACAGTGGTAGACAACTAAGATAGAGCCACTGCACCATTCCCTTTCCCCTGCCAGGTGATCCTAAAAGCACAGGTAGAGATGGACCCTGTCCCTGAGTGACTATGATGAGCAGGGCAGACTCACACACAGTAGATGAATGAGATGAAAATAACAAACAAAAAAATTTATGATTGTGTCAAAATGAGTGTATAGAGGAGAATAAGAGTGTGTGAATTCATTCATTCATTTAAATATTTAGGTGTTTGTGTTAGGTACTGTGGCAGATGCTGGGAATATAATGATGAGTAAAACCCACAGGATCCCTGTGCCCATGGGGTTTATATTCTAGTAGAGATGACAGGCACTGGATAAATGGAATGGATACACATATAATTAGTTACAGTTGTAATAAGTGGTAGGAAAGAAAAAGTGGGGGTGGGTGGTTAGCACTCAGAGAATGGAGCAGATTGCTACGGACCAGGGTAATTAGAGAGTAGTTTGTGAGAGAGGTCCAATTGAAGAATGGTTGATGTGAATAGCTGGAGAGGAAAAATGGGGTCTAAAGTTCAGGACACAGGAACAGTGTTCAGATGTTAGTATTAATAGTTTATACTTGGATTATACTTTCAGATTTCATGGTGATTTCACACACATGCTGCATTAGTCAGGATAGATCTGCCCCATTCTCTGAGTGCTAACACCCACCCCCACTTTTTCTTTCCTACCACTTATTACAACTGTAACTAATTATATGTGTATCCATTCCATTTATCCAGTGCCTGTCATCTCTACTAGAATATAAACCCCATGAGGACAGGGATCCTGTGGGTTTTACTCATCATTATATTCCCAGAATCTGCCACAATACATAATACAAACACCTAAATATTTAAATGAATGAATGAATTCACACACTCTTATTCTCCTCTGTACACTCATTTTGACACAAACATAAAATGTTTTGTTCGTTATTTTCATCTCCCACATGTTTGTTACGGATTGTACCTCCCAAGTAGATTCTGAGTCCCTGGAGGCATGAATTGCATCCTTCAATTGGGCAGGACACTTCACAATCACAGCAGTGCCTTAAGCGTCATATAATACCCAGTGCAGTGCCTTGCTCATGGCTGGAGCACAATTACTGCTAAATTCATATTATTCCATGTGCTGAACAAATTATTGATAAGTAAATTAATATAAACAAGCATATATCAATATAATGGTGTGAAAATAATTCTTAAGGAAATAGAGCAAATGAGTGAGGAGTGTGAGATGAGGGCAGATGAGAAAGGCTTTCTGCAGGAAGAGAGCTGGAAATGATACATTTGTAAAGAGGCAGAGAAACCACCATGCACATAGCTGGTCACCGTGTCAGGCACCAGACTAGATGAGACGCATGTATTATTTTGTTTAATTTTCAAATTAGCCCTACGTAATAGGTTCTATTATCTCCACTTTACAAATGAGGAAACTGGAGGACAAAGAGGTTAAGTGACTTGCCCAAGGTCACAGAGCTAACCAATGGCAGAAGCAACAACAAACTCAGATCTGCCTCTCTCCAAAGCCCATCTCTACCATGCCAGAACCTAAGTTTAGATGTAAGCCTGGTGCTGTCATTTATCGGCTGTATGGCCTTGGGCAATATACTTAACCTCTCTTGACTCAGTTTCCTTAATTTAGTTAGGATTAATCATTGTGCCTACCTCATGGGATTGTTGTGAGTATTAAATGAGATAAAATATGTAAAGCACTTAGAATAGTGCCTGGGCCATGGTACGTACTCAATAAATGTTATCCATTGTTATAACTATTTATAAACAGATGTCAGAGAAAAACATAATTCCCCTCCCCAAAAAAAAGAATTTTTATAAATGCCCCTTTCATTCACATCTACTTTCGTTTGATATTTCTACACCCAAAGCTTTAGGACTGCAAGAAGAAGGGAGCTTTCAGGACAGAAAAGGCCATGTGGGAAACCCAGGAACAGATCTCATCTCACCTGTCCCTACCAGCCTCTTCTGCCCGCCACACATTGCCCTGTGCAGCCTGGGGTCCCATAGCACCAACTCAAGGTGAGGCATTGGGGGCAGCCTCTCATGCACTGCCCTCTGACCATCAACACACCCATTCTCACAGATCCTCAAACAGGATTGGCCACATAATTTAGAGGGCTCAGTGCAAAATGAAAATGTAGGGGCCTCTTGTTCAAAAGGTATTCAGACTTTCAAAACAGCCACAGCAGAACGTCAAACCAAGCTGAGGGCCCTTCTAACCTCACAGGTCACCTATGAAGCTGTCCCTGTCCTCAAACCTCTCCAGAGGGGGCCCAAACAGCTGGGAGAGTCATAAACAAACGAGACGCACCATCTCCCACCTGGCTTCTCCATCCAGGCAAAACCTGACGTGGAAAACCCTTTCCTACAGAGTACCTCAGTGTTTTCATTAAAAACCATGATAAACTTGTGGGTGCAACAAAAGAAGAAATTGATGTTTTAATACAACTCATTAGAGCACCTTTATTAACTCCAGAAATAGAAAGAGGATATAAAATAGAAAGATTAGTTTAAAATCAACACTGCGCTGGTAAGGGCAGCCACGATTCCAGGAACATTAATTGCTGGGTAGCCTCATTACTGATTAAATAAGAAATCTCAAATACCATTAGACAATTGTGATTAAATGTATGTCATTCTAATTGAATGTGTGGTTTATTGCCTTCCACTGAATCAGCAGGTCACCTTCCTGTTTTGTATATTTGAAAGGGCACATCTATGCAGTGACAGCACAGAGCCATTATTTCTCAGAGAGCCCTGAAACCCTCGCAGTTGTATCCTAAAATATGACTGTATGTGCAGGTGGCGAAGGAGTATGCCATACAATAGGGAACCTGAGATGATGAAAATAAATCCCACTTAATGTCACGGCTGGGCACTTTTTCCTCTCATCTCATTACCCAGCTCTAGAGTCACTTGCAGTCCCCCTGCCTTTGCAGTCATTTGAGGACTAGGGGGAGTTGGGCACCTTCTTGGCACAGAGAAGAAGCTCTGAGTCCTTGAAACTGGATCTGGCTGAGATCGTGGGGAAATGAAAAACCTCTGGTCTCATCTCTCCCTCACTTCTGCTAAGGAGCCGGGACAGAAGAGTTTTCTAAGGTCCATCCTTCTTGGTTTCCCAAGGATGAAAATACAAAATTAATATTGTCACTGTTCTGACTGATTTTTGTTGCCCACCTATCCCATGGGACATGGGCTATCATCTCCCCACTCTGCTCTTGGCTTTGCCTGGAATAAGAGCCAAGGTGAAGTGGGGCAAGCACCTTGCTGCAGGCCCGCGGGCTGCATAGTCCCACACAGCACATCATTCCAGAAGGGACCAGGCAACACCAATCCCAGGGCCCACCCTGGAGGAAATCATACAGTAGGTTAGGTCATTCTCAGTTGAGTTTTGTTACATGGCCATGCACCTATGTGAGCGTGCACGCATGCACGTGCGCGCGCACACACACACACACACACACACACACACACACACGCAGAGTTACCACAGTCTTCTTCCTAAGCTCCAGATGCGGTCACATCAGTGCCCTGCTTCAGGTAAATGCTGGGGTTTTTTCCCACCAGCTGTGCCTTTAAGGCCTCCACCAGCTGCCCCAACCACCCTCTCCACCTGATCCCCCAGTGACATCCTATACTCCTGCGCAAGGACTCCCAACAGACCCAGCACGGGGACGCACATGCTGCCTGCTCTGCCTGGAATGCTCTTGTTACGGTTACTGGGAAATTACTTCATATCTTGTTTCTCCAGAGTCCCTGGAAAGGAATGTTTCCCGCTCGTAAGGATTAAGCAGTGTTCCTAAGGTCTAGGCCCCCCAGTCACCAGAGGGTGGTCAATACAGTTCTATATTTCAGTGGAAATGAGGAGAAAGGAGGGTGGGCTCCAGGGCAGCCTGTTGCTGAGGGTTGAGATTGTACAGGCTGCTGGCTGCATGGGGCTGAGTGAAAGGCAGGCACCAAGCCTTGGGAGCTGCAGAGGCATGGTGAGACTGGTGCCACCCCCAAAGCTGTCCAAGAGACCGGGCTGGTCTAGACAGGAACCGTGAGGCAAGATGGGTTCAGGAGGTGCCACAATACTAGACAGATGGTGGAAGAGCAGCTTTCAAGAGCAGTCTCAGATCCGTGCAGAGTGGAAACCACAGACTGAGACCCAGATCCATTGTGGGGTTCCTGGAAAACCTTGTCGGGGGGTGCCCCCAAGTAATGACTGGTTTTTAGACTTCTCACCAATCCTGGCTAACAGGAACTCAGAGCTCAACTGACTTGATTAAATATCTATACTTGGCTGGGCACAGTGGCTCACGCCTGTAATCCCAGCAGTTTGGGAGGCCGAGGCAGGCGGATCACCTAAGGTCAGGAGTTTGAGACCCACCTGGCCAACATGGCAAAACCCCATCTCTACTAAAAATACAAAAAAATTAACTGGGTGTGGTGGCAGGCGCCTGTAATCTCAACTATTTGGGAGGCTGAGGCAGGGAGAATTGCTTCACGCAGGAGGCGGAGGTTGCAGTGAGCCGAGATCACGCCACTGCACTCCAGCCTGGGTGACAGAGCGAGACTCCATCTCAAAAAAAAAAAAAAAAAATCTATACTTAAGCATCTTGGAGCAGCCATACCAAGTACAGCTTTCCCCTTCTTCCCACAGGATGGGCTCCTCACCTTCTCCAGGAAGTCCTCCGTGCTGCTCCCACAGCCACTCATGTCCATGCTGCTAGTAGAACACTGACCACATGGCTCTTGCAAGTAGGGTGTGTACAAGCATCTCCCAAGCTACATTAAGCCCATCCTTGGTTCCCAGTACCTAGTAGCCTGCCCAGCACATAACACATGCTCAGGAAATATTGAAGGCAGGAAAAACAAAGGAGAGAGGGAAGGAAACTTCAGCTGCTCAGGCCCCCACTGAGCTACCTCCTACACATCACCAGACCCAGACCTCCCTCAACCACCCCACCACCTCCACCAGGCCCTGCCCCATGTGCCTGTAACACCTGGGATACCCACTACCATGCTTGACCCACTTCAAGGCAGTAAAGCACACCAGTCATAAGTCTGACCTCTGGAGCCAGCTCGTCTGGGTTCAAATCTCAGCTCTGTCACTTATTAGCTGTATGACCTTAGGTAAATTATTTAACCTCTCTGTGCCTCATCTGCAGCAAACTATATAAAACAGTACCTGCTTCCTAGGGTGATCACGAGCATCAAATGAGTAGAGCGATTTTGAAAGGATACATGGTGCTTAGTGAATGCTATCTTATTATTGCATTATGATTATCTACTTAAAAACTCATCCCCCTACTAAACCAGGAGTTCCACAAGGGTAAGAATCATGTCTGGGTTTTTTTTAATATATCCGATACTTAGCACAACCCCTAGACTGGCTTAGAATAGGCATCAATAAATGATTTCTGGATGAATGAGTACATGACACAGATTCTAGTTAAGAGCAGAGAGCTCTGGCAAGCCTGTGGAAGAGAGGGCCTCAGGGCTGTGGGATGGCTTTAAGACTGCTTGGTAAGGGACGAACAAGTTTGCAGTGGGCTAGGAGAGGTGGGCCTGAATCTCCAGGGGCTCTAGGGCCTCACTGGAGCATTTAGAGAACCTAAAGTATCAGGATTTAGATGGTAGGATATTGGAAAGGGACAGAGACAGAAAATAGCTGCATTTCCCTGACTTTCTCCCCATTTGGCATTCATGGCCCCTCTCCTCCTTTTCTCCTTCTAATTACCTCTTCCTCTCCTCCCAAACTCAGGAAGGGCAAGACATAGCAAGGCTAACAAAGAAAAGTGCCCTGGATCACTACTGTTGTATAGGTAGAACACAGACAAAAAAGAGATCTACTCAAATAGCCTCCCGGCCAGAACTTCTGCAGGCAGGGAAGATATCAACAATTCCGTACACCGGAAATACGTGATGTGGGAAGAACCATCACTCAGTGGATAGCCTGCCCTCTTGATGCTCTTACAGGAAGGCTTTCTTTAGACTTTCTTTTCTATTTCATCAATTCTTCCTCAGCACAAAACAAAAATCATTCATAACTCACTTGTAATTTATAATTTTCCCAATTTCAAAGTTGAACTTTTTTTTTTTTTTTTTTTTTTTTTGAGACAGAGTCTCACTCTGTCGCCCATGCTGGAGTGCAGTGGCACGATCTCAGCTCACTGCAACCTCCACCCCCCAGGTTCAAGCGATTCTCCTGCCTCAGCCTCCCAAGTAGCTGGGATTACGGGCATGCATCACCAAAACCAGCTTTTTGTATTTTTGGTAGAGACGAGGTTTTGCCATGTTGGCCAGGCTGGTCTCGAACTCGTGACCTCCTGTGATCCACCTGCCTCAGACTCCCAAAGTGCTAGGATTACAGGCGTGAGCCACCGTGCCTGGCTCAGCTTTTAAATACACTTAAAATACTCTGTCCTAACCAGGGCCTCAGATCAAGAGCACAGAACCCCTCTGCAAAGTTTACCAATGCAGCCAAGAGAGGGTCTGCTGGATTCCAGAGTGACAGCCACCTCAGAGGAGAGTTTCTTCACATTAGAATTAGAAGTCAAAGACCCCAGTCTGCTTGGGTTTAGGAATCTCATTTCATTCCTGCTGTGCACTGCAGGCTGGTAGGTGTGACAAATTGTCTTATCTTTGTCTAACCTTTGTTGGACCCGTGCTTGCTTCGGGGTTTAACTTTAATATATGGCTTCAGTTTAATAGCAAAGTGCTTCTCTTAAAATGTCAGATTGTAAAATGCTGAGTCATTCACCAAGAAAAGGCTGGTCCTGAGTGGAAATTAGATTTGCTGGGGCACACAGAGCAATACCACATATCTTCAGCCTGAGTAGAGGAGACAGAGCTTAAGTTCAGATCAAATTTAGAAGGCAGTGCTGAGCTCCAGTGGGGTTGTTTGCTCTGAAAGACAAGAATGAATCAGATGGAATGATCAGGCAGCAGCTGAAATATTGTCACTCCTGAAAGTAAACACAGTGGCAAAGATGTGATATTCAACATTTTATGTACTTAACAACTGACTAAACTCTACTAAATGAGACCAAAATAGGAAGAGAACCAACAAATAGTGTTCCAGATGTAAGAAGTGATACAATCCTGCCAATATGCCTACAAAGTTCTGTTAGTTTTGCTTTATACCCATATTTGTCTTTATATTTATATATGAATTAAATTCCACAGTAATAATTATTTCAGGCCGGGCGCAGTGGCTCATGCCCATAATCCTAGCACTTCAGGAGGCCAAGGTGGGTGGATCACTTGGGCTCAGGAGTTTCAGACCAGCCTGGGCAACATGATGAAACCCTGTCTCTAAAAAAAATACAAAAAAACAAAAAAAATTAGCCAGGCGTGGTACTGGCTGTCCCAGCTACTTGGGGGGTTGAGGTAAGGGGATCGCTTGAGCACAGGAGGTCGAGGCTGCAGTGAGCTAAGATTGCACCACTGCACTCCAGCCTGGGTGACAAAGTGAGACCCTGTCTCAAAAATAAATAAATAAAAATAAATAATTATTTCAGGCTGAATTATTAATAAATCCTAAAATCAGTGGGTAGAATATGATGAGAAAAGGATATCTAGAAAGTGTCTCTCCACAAAATGCTTTACAAAAGCAAAAACAGTAACTTTACGGTAGAGAAACCTGGCAGTCCCCACCTTAAACAGGAAGTCAAAGTTATCACCAATAATAAAACAAATCGATGATGTGCTCCTTAATACGATGCTCTGGGAAGGATACAACATCACTTCCGTAATATTCTTGCCAAAAACATATGACCTGGATTTAGATCTTGAAGAAACATCACATAAACCCAAATTAAGGACATTCTAGATGATAACTGGGCAGTATTTTTCAAAAATGTCAAGGTAATGAGAGACAAAGAAAAATTAAAGAACTATCCCAGATTATAGGAGACTAAGGGGACGTGACAGCCAAAGGCAATGTGTGGTCCTGGGCTGGATCCTGAACCAAGAAAAGGGCTGTATTGGGAAAACTGGCAAAACTCAAATTAGGGCTACAGATTATGTCATAGTATCTTATCAATATTAATTTCCTGATTTTGATCATTATACTCTAAGTTATATAAGATGGTAACATTTGGGGGAATCTGGGTTAAAGAGTGTATTGAAATTCTTTGTACTATTTTTGCAACTTTTTTTAAAAAACTGAAATTAATTCAAAATGAAAAGTTAAAAATAAATAAAGCTTTAAGTGAAGTAGAGGATCTCAATTTAGCAGTTATAAGGATGAGGGGAGAGGACTCTTCTTTTGCAAAGCCCTTACTCCCCAGTCTCAGATAAAAAGAATTTTGGTAACTGTGAGACATAATAGAACTATCAAAAATGTATGAATCTAGCTATATAAATAAAGAAGCATACGTCACAGTTCTTTTTTTCCCCCTGTAATTGTGTAAAACGTGCAAATTTTTCAAGATACACAGCTACAAGCTTTAGAGCTATACGAGCTGGTATGAAGTAAGGTGGAGTACTGTTTCCCACCCGGTAAAATAGGGCCAACACCGTCACTGGGAAGCCAGGAGACTTTGGCTGAGCTTCTCTTAGCTCCGTCTCTTCCTCCATGAAATGGATTCATCCTAATGCCTGCACTAAGAGGTGTGAAAGGGCAGTGCAAAAAGCGTCACTGTCCTCCTACTGCACAGCAGCACATGGCAATGCTGCCACCATTCTGAGGAGCATGTCGGGCACTGTGCCACAGCTTGTCTGGTTGGAGGGGAAAGTGGGCTAAGTAACCGGTCTCTAGGACAGCCGTATCTAAGGTCTCTAGCCGCAGTCTCCATCCCTCACTCTATGGTTTCCTCATCCCACTGAGCAAGGCCTGGGATGGGCAAGAGTCTACTGCAAGAGACCAGACAAGCTCCACAGTCCCCGTTATTTGGGACTTCGAGCTACCAGCTCCCTGCAGCCTCCCCAGTCCACTTCCACATTCTCATCAGCACGCTCCCCACTGTCAGGCTGCTTTATTAGAGGCACGATTTACATTTCACATCGACAACCTAGTACCACAGGCGGCAAAGGCAGAGACTCGTGATGGGCAGTGCCTGGGTCTGGCAGATGATGAGATGGGTGAGCTCGGGCCTCTCAGGACTCTTTTGCACGAAGACAGGTGGGAGCCTGCTGGCGTGCCCGTTCCATCCCACGCCTCAACCACAGGGAAATCTCATTCATTCCCCACCCACTCTACTCACCCTGCTGCCCCCAGCTCCTTCTTGACCCACTAGGGCACACACACACAAAAATTGTTTTTGCTCTTGAGGAAGACACAAAAGCCTATAGTTCCTGCAAGCCCCACATTCCCTCGCTCACAGGGCAGGGGCCAGACAGGGAGCATTTGTTAGTGTCTCCCATCAAAGTCACTTTCTGACCTGGCTGTTCATCTCTAACCTGCCTGCTCCTATCTGCCAGTTTGTCCTCCAAGGGCAAATGGTGAGCAGTGAGGCTGCCTTTCAGCCCTCTTGGTGCTGCTTTTCCTCCCCTAAACATCTAAGAAGACAAGTGTTCATTGAGCCCCTCTTCTCTGTCACACCAGCAATAACTCTGTCAAAGAAACCTGCAAAAGGGGCCCACAGGCCTGTAATCCCAGCACTTTGGGAGGCCAAGGCAGGTGGATCACTTGAGGTCAAGAGTTCCAGACCAGCCTGGCCAACATAGTAAAACCCCTTCTCTACCAAAAATACAAAAATTATCCAGGCATGGTGGAGTGCACCTATAGTCCCAGCTACTTTGGAGGCTGAGGCAGGAGAACTGCTTGAACCTGGGAGGTGGAGGTTGCAGTGAGCCGAGATGGCGTCATTGCACTCCAGCCATCAGAGTGAGACTCCATCTCAAAAAAAAAAAAAAGAAAAGAAAAGAAAAGAAACCTGCAAAAGGTTTCAAAGTTCAACAAATAGGAATGCAAGTTCTGGTCCTAGAGCCTGCTTGCTGTGCAATCTTGGGTGAGTCATTACCCTTTCTGATTTCAATTCCCTCACCGGTACCATAGAGAAAATCATGTGGACCTTGCAGGGTTGTTCTGTGGCCCAAATGAGATGATGTCTATAAATCACTTATTGCCACGTAGCACATGCTGGATATTCAATAAACAGTTCCAACCTCCTCAGTAATAGAATGATTGCTTATTGGGCATGCCAGTCTCTGATGTGGGCACCTTACCTACATCATCTAATTTAATCTCACAGTAAACCTCTAAGGCAGCAACCTTCATCCCTTTACATGTGAGGAGACTAAGGCTTAGGCAGGTCAGATAACTGTTGCTCAAGGTCATACAGCCAGGAAGTAGCACAGCAGGACTCAAATCTTCTGATCCCAGACACCAGACTTTCTGGTCTTCACAGCACAGCCTCCGTCCTGCCCTGGCAGACCTTAGAACTGGGCTGACATCAACAAATGGGGCAACTGGAAGGCACCGGCCCTGGCACCAGAAGCAGTGCTGGAAGGAAGCCCAGTCCGGAAGCCACAGGAGCAAACCCAGTGGTGGGAGGGAAGAGGCGCCGCGGCTCAGGGTGCAACCACACAAACAGGCGGAGTCCCACAGCAGCGCGGCTGGGGAATGTGAGTGTGAATACCAGCTGTCCACTTAACTGGACTGAGAGAGGCCGAGGTGGCTGGTGAAGCATTGTTTCTGGGTGTGTCTGTGGGGGTGTTTTCGGATGATGTGAACTTGGGAGTTAGTGGACTGGGAGAGAAAGACCCACCCTCAATGGGGAGGACACCATCCAGTCGGCTGCCAGCACGGCCAGAGCAAAGCAGGCAGAGGACGGCGGCATATTCAGCTTACTGAGCTTCCTCTCCCCCGCCCCCTCCCCTCTCTCTCCTTTCCCACACGGGATGCTTTGCTTTCACTCCTCCTGCCCTCGGACGGACGTCAGACCCCAGGTCCTTTGGCCTTCAGACTCTGGGACTTGCGCCATCAGCCTGCCGGGGGGCTCTCAGGTCTTCAGCCTCAGACTTGGGGCTGTGGCTCCAAGTGTGGGCTTACCTGCCTGCTCCTTCCCGGTTTTGAGATTTCAGATTTGGACTAAGCCAAGTTACCAGCTTTTCTCATTCCCCATCTTGCAGAAGGCCTGTCATGGGATCCTTGGAGGACCCTAATACAAAGAGGATGGGGAGAAAGGCAGGGGGGCCATGTGGAAAGGGGAGAGGCCACCTGAGCACAGGTGGGGACCCTGGGTCAGGTGACACCCAGCCCTGCAGGCGGTCAATATCAGGGAGGTATATTGGTCAGATTACCTAGATATTCAAAGGCAGTTCCAGGACCAGTAGCATCACCTGGTCGCTGATGAGAAATGCAGAATCTCAGGCCCTCCCAGACCTCCCGGTTCAGAATCTGATGTTTAACAACAGCCACGGGTATTTCTTATGCACATTAAAGTTTGAGAAGCAATAGGTCAGAAGGTAACTTGTCCCCTGCCATGAATTTGGGGAAAGCAGAGAGCAGTGGTTCTTAACCTTGGCTGGACTTGTTATCCAGACCCTTGTCCAGATTACAGTGACAATAACAAAATCCAGCCCATGGGGTTGCTTGTGAAGATCAGTGGCCCAGCACCCATGAACGCCACGCCCCTGTAAACTAGAACGTGCTCTAACAGTGCTACCTACTCTTTTTGCTTTTCCTGTCATATTTCCTCTGCTGCTTCAAAACCAAAGGAAGTGAGGCCTCATTTCTTCAGATTTTGTCATTTAATTTAACCCTATTTCACCCCACAAAGTCCCCAGAAGGCACAGAGGAGAAAATCACCCCCGAGACCTGCCTCACTTCTGCTGAGACCCTGCCTACTGCAGTTCTTCTCACCTCCCCCTCCACCCCCGTGACACACTGAAGGAAGAGGAGAAAACGCGAACAGGTCTGATCTCCCAGGCGTACAGATTTACAAAGCAGTCAGCACTTTTAACTAAAAGTCTTGTCCAGGATATGCACAGACATTTATCATGTGGGCAGGGCCTAGCGCCATGGTTGGATCTCAACATGGAGTCTCCTCTTTTATGTCAGATCAGGACGGGCCAACTGCAAACTGAGACAGGAGGGTCTGCTGGAAAAAACGGGGACCTGGAGAAGACCTGTGTTTAAGCCTTCACCCCAGCTCTGCTTCTAACTTACCTTATATGATTAGAAGGATTATTTAATCACTCTTTCTATGTTCCCACCTCTCCTGCTGCTGTCAAACCTCAAATCTCTATTAACCATTGGAATTTTGTTAGAAAGTGACGAATAGTCCATGCAAAGGCATGTAATAAAGAATATCTTCTATTTATAGAAATTTGATCATATTTAAAGCACTTGATAAGATGATAAACAAAGAAAATATTATCCCCATTTTATTAATTTAAAAACTGAGATTTGGATTGATTTGTAAAATTGCCCAAAGTCTTTAAGTTTGACATGAAAGGCAGTGTCAAGAACAAAATCCGAACTTCTGACCCCTCGGCCAGTGTTCTCCCTACACTGCTAATTTCTGCGGAATGCCATTGCATGTATCTATGAAAAACCTATTTCCATTTCTATCTGCATAGAAAAAAGTAATGGTGGCAGAAGGGCCATGTCCACTTTGATTGGTCCTGCTTTAGAACTGAAGGAAGGCTTTGGTTTCCAAATAATGTCTCTGCTAGAAAGAAAGTTTGCAAAATGTGGATCTCTCATTAAAGAGTCTTTCTGATTAGAGGGGAGTGGGAACAACGCCAAGGAAACTGTAATGGGAGTCAGCTGGAGATGCAGGTGTGCAGTCTTATAAATTACTCAACAGTTCTTCACGAGTGCCCCCCAAGACCCCACAGCATAACAGGAAGACGAGTGCTCCACTCTGCCCAAGGAACGCATGGCCAAGAACTCCTGCTCACTTTAGGATTGGGTCTAGGGGGTTTGATTCCAAAAGCCAAGGGTGGCAGGGACTTGCCCAGCTCACAATAAGCCCCATTCTCTGACAACTGCCAGTAGTCATGCTTGTACCATCTCATACACAGACACACATCCATATCGACTGGACTAGGGTGATCACATGACCCAAGCCCATCCAATTCTCTCTCTCCCTGGGAGTCTGAAATTAAGACTTAGAGGCATCCAATCAATCTGAGCTGATTACTTGGATAAACAAGAGGAAAACTCAGGAGCTATGAGGCATCCATTTTACAGCATGCACGTGAAGAGCAAAGTCACATGTACACCCTGAACAGGACTTTGTTTGCAATTAATGTTTCTTTTACAGGATGCAGAGGAAGAGAATGAACAAGGACTATGGGCTCCTAGCAGCTTCAGAGCTCCCGGTCCCACCTCTTAAAAGGCCCAATCGTCCTGGGATCTTGTAAGATATCCCAGTATCACAGTGTACTCTTTTCCCTTCCCCTGCAACTGGCTGTAGTTGGTTTCTATTATTAACAACCAAAGAATCTTGAATGAGACCCTAGGTAAAAGAAATTACCCACCATCTGATGACTGCTTGGCATGGCTACACGCTACCAAAAAGTGTCTCGCTCACCCTGCCTCCTCCAAAGGTGCAGGCAACAATGAGATTTAGAAAAGCATTGGAGGGCAACCTTGGAGCCCATGGACACTTCATAAGTGGTTTAAGGCAAGCAGAACATGACGAATAAGTAAACTGAACTCATTCCCAGACCTAATTTTTTTAAGTAAAATAAAATCAGGTCCACTTAGAGTTTAAAATGGCATTTGGCTAGAAGTTCCTGACAAAGGATCTCCAAACTTCTCCCTAAATTATTTATCATACAGAAAAATGACAAAAAGTCACAACAATAATGAAAATGAAGACTAACAACCTGTTACCAGAATCTAGAAGGAATTCCTACTAACTAAATAAAGCTGCTAAAGCTGAGCTGCATTGAGACAAACAGTCCGTGCTGCTGCTCAGAAAACAGAAGAGCACCATCGTCTTGAAAGATGATAGACATTTTCTTTCTCTCCTACTTTCTACCTCCAGTTCAGAGACCCAGGACCAAGTCAAATGAAAACCTGGCTCTTTATTATGACTGCTATTCTTTGCAGGAGCCAGAGAACTATTACCTCTCCCTCAATCTACATCCATTCATAGAATGCAATTACTGGGAAACCACAGAGCAGGAAGTGGAAGAGGATTACCAATGGCACGTCATGTTTTGGAAGGCATTTTCTCCACACAGCATGCCTTATAGGAAGCACAAAGGTAGTTTGTGCTGGAGAGTAAGATTTTCACATCCCCCATCAGTTCTGGTTGTTAGAGAATGGGCAGAAGAGGTAGGGGGAGATCCTATGCCAGTTCAGCAGGGCTGCACAAGATGAATGCCCTTCAATTCTGGGGAGTTGTGCACCACAACTGCCCTTCAGCTACAGACCTAGGAATAGGGCAGTGAGCAAAGCCAAGGACAATCGGCACAATCTACACTTCCTCTTTTAGCAAGCAAGCACCAAGGCTCCAAGGAGCTCTACTTGCTTAAAGGTAAACAATGTGCCAGGCGGAAGAGGGGATATAGGAGAGGGAATCCTCATGAAGCCTATGGAAAAACAGCATTCACCATAAGAGAATAAGGGAAACAGAGTATCACCCGGAAGACTAAGAAAAAGAGCACATTTCTGAAGATAACTTACTACAGAAACCAGAAGAAAATGTTTTAAAATTGGCATTTATAATATAAAAACATAATGTGGCCTTATGAAATTGAAACTGAAAACCATATATATACACACACACATATATATATACACACACACAAATACATATAGATATAGAAAACAAGCTGAGTTAAACTGCTATCAGGATAAGCTTCAAAGACTGGCATGTGAGATGACATTTTATGTTCTTACAAAAGTGTGATGGGGGGCTGGCTCCCTTGTTTATGTTAGACCTAATTGTGATTCTTTTAAAATGAACAGTGAAGCAAAACTTTTAGGATATCAAGAGAAAGCAGTTAGCTAAAAGAGTGGAGTTTTTAGAAATACGTTATTCAAAACAATATTAAACAATATTCAGATATGATCCACTCAGGCTTCAGCTCCTTACTACTTGTAAGTGTTCTTCCCTCTGCAAATGTCCGAGCAAATCAGACCAGCACACACCCACTGGAGAAGAATGGTACTCTAAAGCTGCTTCTGTTTTTTTTTTATTTTTGGCAGAAATGATGGAACTGTTAAAATTCAGTAATGATTTTATTACCTCATTTGAGATCATTTCATTCTCTTTTTCCAGTAGCAACAGCAAATTGGTTAAGGAAGCAAAATCCAGCAGTTCTCATACAAATATTGCAAGAATTTTGTTAAAATATTTTAGGGTACATGGTGATTTCAGAATATGTATTATTGGAGTACCTTCAGCTGCTGTACAAATACATCTAATGTTTGTATCTTGGCAGAAGTACAATAAAAGCTTATCTGTCACTTACAAAAGCGCCTGAGGCAGATGTTCCCAGTTGGCAAGAGCAGCTGTCCACCCTGAGCACCCAGGCTAACAAAGGTTCTGCCACCTTCACCATTAGGCCTCCGAGGTTGTCACTGTCCTCTCATGGCACTCAGCTGGAAGGGGGGAAAGAGAAAAGAGGACAACTCATTAAAGGCTCTTATGGGGAAGTCCTATATGTCACACACATCACCTGCATTCCCATTCTACTAACTAGAATACAGTCTCAGGGTAAATATTAGGGGCTTCAGGCTTATGAAAGAGAATTTGGCCAATGGACTCAAGAAAAGATACAAAGGAAGCTGGTTGTAATAAGAGAAAAATATTCCCAAGAAAATTAAATTATTAAACATAATTAAAAGTCACATAGGAAGCAGTAAATGAGTGGAATGGACATGGCAGAAAACTAAGAAAGCGTTATAGATGGCAAACTGGAGGAACACTTTCAGAATGCCAAGAAAGAGCACCAAGAATTAAAACTATTTCCTTAATTCTAAGATGTCTGTGTTGCCACATCAACACTTCTGAAATCAGGCCAAGTCTTGCAACCACTGGCATCTTATAATCACCCTGGGCCAGGGAGCTGCCATGGTGAGGTCATCAAGACCTGGGCATGGGTGAACTTGGTCTCAGCTGTTCATGTTATTAGCACTTTAATTGAGTTGTATACATTGTTGCAATTACATGTGAGTTTAATTGCCATTTAAAATGTCTTTTAAAAGATTACACTATGGTTTGGCATTGAAACAAGAAGTTATTATGTATGCAGAAAGGCATGGAATTCAAGCAGCAGGATGTAATTTGATATTACTGAAGCAAATGTCTATTATTGGACCAACCACTGCAATTCTTTTTATTTTTTTTTTTCTTTAAGAAAAACTAAGTGCTTGACAGGACCCAAGAAAGGAAGGTATCCTTAAGTAGAAGCTGTGTTATGTTTTGTAACTGAGACTCATGCAAAAAGAATTGCCTGTCACATGCCAAACAATGCAACCAAATGCAGGAGCAACTGCCAAGTCCCTCAAAATAGATGAAGTCTATCAAAATAAGAGAGAGAATGGTGTGAGCAACTTACCAATTTCACAGGACTGTAATCATGGCATTATGTCACAGTTTAATTGGCAGCATTTTTTCTTCCTTAGTTGCACTTATAATAATAGTGCTTCTTACAACAAATACTAGCTTAGATTCAATAAAATACAGTACTTTAAAAAGAAGACGATAGCTGTGGAAGACCAGGAATAGAGATTGAGCCTAAGAGTTATGTTTCTGAAGAAGAATCTAGAACAATCAAAAGAGAACCAATAACTGAAGATATAATTAAAGAAAACTTTCCAAAAAGGGACAGAAAGGGGAAACAGAGAAATGGACTCAGTTCACCAGGTTCCAGGTAAAAGTAACCAAGAGATGCTCAAATCCAGAAATATCCTGAGAAATTTTTAAATTACAAGCAAATTTTTAAGTGTTTTCTATGTACATCCGACCAAAAGAAAAAGGAAGTAAGGAGGGAAGGAAGGGAGGAAGGAAGGGAGGGAGGAAGGGAGGGAGGGAGGAAGGGAGGGAGGGAGGGGGGAAGGGAGGGAGGAAGGGAGAGAGGGAGGAAGGGAGGAAGGGAGGGAGGAAGGAAGGGACGGAGAGGGGAGGGAGGGAGGAGGGAATGAAGGAGGGAGGCAAGGAGGAAGGAAAGAAGGAAGGAAGGAATGAAGGAAGGAAGGAAGGAAGGAAGAAAGGAAAGAAGGGAAGAAGGGAAGGAGGGAGGGAGGGAAGGAGGGAGGGAGTAAGGAAGGAGGGAGGGAAGGAGGAAGGAAGGGAGGGAGGAAGGAAGGAGGGAGGGAGGAAAGGAGGAAGGAAGGGAGGAAGGGAGGGAGGGAGGAATGAAGGAGGGAGGGAGGGAGGAAGGAAAGAAGGAAGGAAGGAAGGAAAGAAGGGAAGAAGGGAAGGAGGGAGGGAGGGAGGGAGGGTGGGAGGGAAGGAAGGAGAAAGAAGGAATGAAAATTGTGCTGACCTCTGTCTCTACTACAATGGAGGAGTAGCTTACAGAGTTTTGATATGGAAAACACTTAGATGAAAATTTTACTCACAAATAAGTTTAGTTTTTGAGGACAGACAACCAAAAGAGCTCAGAATGTCTGCCACTCACATATTCTTTAAATCACTTTAAAATATATTTCAACTGCCCAAACGATGACTTAAAATTACTCAAGAATGGAAAAAATAGAGTGTCAAAGGACTAGCAGTGAGTGTTGAAGCCAATTACACACAGAGAGTTGGTCTAAAATAGTTGTTTAACTATGGTTACAAGACAGAATATGTGTCAAAAATACCCTAGAACCAAGAGACATACAACATCAAAAAACAATGCACGAATAATCTGATCCCAAGTCCATAAACTAATCAGCTTTCAAATAGGAAAGGAGAACAGAGGGAATTAAAAGTGTACAGAATTCATCCTACACAGTTGTGAGCTTAAAAATACCATTTTATTCTTGACTTTAACAACCAGAGAAATATTGATTGGTGCTCACATCCATTTTTAGAAACTCATTACGTAGGAGAGTAGGGGCCTGTCCTTTAAAAGATAAAACCTCACTCCTGCCTCAAGGTATTTACAGTTTGAAGATCTCTAACCAACACACAGGATAGGTTTTAATTTGTTACAAGAATAAACAAATGTCAACGTCCTTGAAGAATTTAAGGTTTTATGCAGAACCAGTCCTCAAATGCCGTTTCAATGTTACTGCCCACCAGCATTTTCCATTCCTTCTGGTAAAGCCTCCTAAAGCCTGGTATGAAAGGACGGCAGTTCCTGGTCACTGTGGTGCCCTCTGTACCTGACAGCAGGGTCCCCTTGATGTCAGTCTGCATTGTGACAATCCATGAACCGGACTGCCCTTGTTTAACAGCATCACTGGTGTCACTGAGAATGAGACACACAGATTTGGATTGCAGGGAAGCTCTCACAGTAACCATTACACACAGAGCACCAAGACCTGAAATCAGTACACAAATACCAGATATTTTCCTTCCAGAATTTAATTTAATGCTCACAATCACCATTCAAGTGGGCGGCATTTTTCCCATTTTACAGATAAGAAAACTGAAGTTTAGAAAGGCTGTTTTCCAGAATTACAGAGCCAGTCAACAGATGGCAGACAGGGGTCTCCAAGCAAGGAATTTCTGGCCCCAAAGTTCACGGTACCCTACCACACTATTTTCTTAATTCAAAGAAAGAAGTTACAAGGAACGGAAATGGAGATAATAATTTTGCAATTTATTACAGCACTAGTAAAGATGCTGCCTCCTTTACAAAGTAATAATCCAATGAACTGAACTAATCATACTGTGCTAGTACCCCGTTAACCCTCTCTAAAACATTCACAAAGTGGATGCGACACAGGGCTGCTCCAGGGCCAATGAGTTTTCTCTCTAAAGTAAAATTCCCAGGGAGCGCTCTGGTCTCTAAGGCTTGATTAGCAAGTACCAATTAATGCGCCTTCAGTCCTCTTTGTGTCTTGAGCACTGAGGGCTAACCCTTGCCTTGCCGACAAAGATGAGATGAAATCATTGACTCACCCTAAAGAGCCCAAGTTCTAATGCACTGCTCCCTCTCAGGGCCTTGAATTGACAACAATCTTTAGGACAAAAGACTGCATCTCTAATAGTGAAATTTTAGACGTCAGCAAAGGAGATATTTTTAAGTCACACATAGACACACAAATTTTCCACGTCACACCTTATTGAGACAGTGGTTCCTCATCTGGTGCCGAGGACCGCGGCTCACCTCGGTGTTACCCAACTTAACGTCCTGCCCCGCCACAAACCATGGGTACAGACCAAACCAGGGCGTGCAACGCCCGGAAGACTGGTCCAACCCCGGCGCCCAGGCCTGCAACCCCTGGGAGGCGTGGGCGACCGCTGCCAGCACCCCGACTCTGTCGCTGCGTCCCCGCGGCTCCCCCTCTCCGGGGTTCGCCCGGCCAACCCAGGAGCCCGCAGCAGGGACCACGCCCGCCCGGAGCCGGCGCGTCCCCGCCCCCCGGGACGCACCGTGGCTGCCAGAGGGCCGCTGCTGCCACCTCGCGGCGGCGTCTCCCCGAACCGCGCTCAGCCGCCACGCCCAGAAACCGCCCCCCAAAGGACTCTCGGGTCCGAGTCCAGTGGGCCTGGGAGGTGGTGACTCCTGGCAGGGGCTTCCTACGGAAGGAATCGTCTTCATCTCGGGTCACTCACGCCGCGCACCCAGACTGGAGGTGGAGATGAGCGCTTCCAGCACCGACCTCCCCCAGGGTTCCAACGGACACGTGCTCCACGCCCCTTCCCCGTCTGGGGATCCGAAAAAGCCACACAACCTGGCCCCAGGCACAACATATAACAACTAGGACCCCAGGATCTGGGCAGACCGGCTCTATTTGGGCCATCCTGGATGCCTGAAGAATGCGAGTTGGAGCGGAGATCTTTGAACTCAGATTCAAATGTCAGACCCACTGAATTAGAATCCCCTGGGCAGAGGCCAGGGAACTATTTTTGCAAAGTTCCCCCAGGTGATCCTAATGGTCAGGCAGGTTGGGGACCCTCCCAGTTACAAAATCTAGATGACCTTTTCAGGTTACCCACACATGCACAGAAACACACACCCCTGAGTCTATGAAAAGGCAACAATATAAGGTTGTGTGCTTGAAATGAGAAAGATTTCATGACAGCTCATCACCTAGCCCCTGAGTTTCCAACCTTGTCTGTTTATCATGCCCTTAATGTCTCAATGCTTTTTTTCACAGTAACCCTAGGTCTAAAGAAATACCTAACTGTTCTGTGTATTAAGTAGCTAGACCCAAAGTAAGAAGTATTTCTGTCCTAAAAACTTAGCTACTACAAAAAATAATGCATATAAAATAGGAAAAAAAATTATCTTATTCTTAGCCACAAATTCTCACTAATGGGATGTGTGTCCTTTGTGGGCACGCACAACTTCTCAAACCTTGGAATTGGATTAGGCACTGCCACCCTCACTCCCTATTCTATACTGATTTTTCCCATAGTACATGTTTTATGTCATAGCAAATGACAAAAACTGAAAATATAGCTTCTGAAAAATATGGTTTTATCAAAAAACATGTAGGGCAGGCTGGGCGTGGTAGCTCACACCTGTAATCCCAGCACTTTGAGAGGCCAAGGCAGGCGGATCACTTGAAGTTAGGAGTTCAAGACCAGCCTGGCCAACATGGTGAAACCCCATCTCTACTAAAAATACAAAAATTAGCTGGGTGTGGTGGCCCGTGCCTGTATTCTCAGCTACTCAGGAGGCTGAGGCAGGAGAATCTCTTAAACCTGGGAGGCGGAGGTTGCAGTGAGCCAAGATCGCACCACTGCACTCCAGCCTGGGCAACAGAGTAAGACACCATCTCAAGGAAAAAAAAAAAAAAAAAAAATGTAGGGCAATCTAATGTTGAGTCTGCAAGCTGTCCTGCACTGCTTAGTAGTTTGCATGGAGAACAACAGAAGTTGAGTGTTGCCTTTGACCTTTAAAATATCCCAAAGAGCCCCTCCGAATTCACAGCAGCACCAAGAACACCTCAGCACAGAGTTAGGGAACATGCATGGACCTCGCTCCTGCTCCTCTCCTCATCCCATACTCCCCAGGGTTCACAGTGCTCCTGCAAGCATCTTCTTTCTTGCCAAATGCTTTCCCACCTCAGCACATTGTGCCATTGCTCTTCTCTCTGCCTGGAATGCTCTTCCTCGGGTCTCCGCAGGCCCAGCTCCTTCTTGGCCTCCAGGTCTTGGTTCAAGGACCACCGTGCTCCCTAAAGCCTCTTCAGGCCTCCCACCAAATCACTTCTATCCTATGGGCCTGTTTCCTTTTCTCTGTAGCTTTTATCACTATCTGAAGTTATCCTGCTTAGTTTACTTACTTATTTTCAAGCTTCCCCACCAGAATGTGAACTTGATGAGAATAGAGACTTGTTCATTACTGTTTCCCCAGAACCTGGAACAATGCTTAGCAATAGGTGGACAATAAATAATTGTTCAATGAATGACTGCAGCCACTACACTCAGCTCAGGGAGATAAAAGGTAAGAAGAATGTGCTTACATGTGCTATCCCCTTGGATCTTCACAACACCCTTTGGAAATAAATACAAATAGACATGATTAACCCCATTTAATAGGTGAGGAACTCACATTCAAAGAAGTTAAGTGTTCAAAGCTGCACAGCTGAAGTGGCAGAGCCAAGATTCAAGTTCATGTCTACTTGACTGCAAAGGCTGCTTTTCATAAAATCACATTAACATCATGTTGGATACCTTCGATACAGACAATATTTTTTTTTTTTTTTTTTTTTTGAGATGGAGTTTCACCCTTGTCACTCAGGTTGGAGTGCAGTGGCGCGATCTCGGCTTACCACAACCTCCATCTCCCAGTTTCAAGCAATTCTCCTGGCTCAGCCTCCTGAGTAGCTGGGACTACAGGCATGAGCCACTAACCAGCTAATTTTTGTATTTTTACTAGAGACAGAATTTCATCATGCTGGCCAGGCTAGTCTCAAACTCCTGACCTCAGGTGATCTGCCCGCCTCAGCCTCCCAAAGTGCTGGGATTACAGGCGTGAGCTACCACACCTGGCCAACATTTTTTTTTTTTAAAAAAGTTTAACCACATTGCCTCCCATTATCCCACTATCCACCTAGAAAAGGGAATAATAACAATGGCAAAGTCAAGAAATGTAGCCTAGGGGCTAATAGAGCCCCAGAGTCCTTAGAGAAACTGGCCCATGTTGGCATTTCCCCACTCAAGGTCTCAGCCCCTGCCTCCAGTGGAAAATAGCAGAGGCGCCCACCTGGGAAGGACTTGCCTTTATTATTCCTCTGGCCGTAGCTGCTACCAGGGAGACCCTCTTGTAGACATATCTTCTGGCCTGGCCCGTGTTACCCTGTTAACCTAATGACATGTGTAACTCTCATTGCTGATTACAACTGCCGAGCTCCTGTTGATCATCCTGACAGGTAACAGGTGAACTCACACGCAGCTGCAATCAAGGACATGATGAGCACACACCCTGAGCTCATCTGCATCCCCCAGGAAATGCTGGGTTGCCTTGACCCCCTGGGAGGAACTGTGAAGGATCCCCATAGGCCAGAGCTTGGATGGCTGGACACTGAGTTTGAGACCCTCGTACAAAGAAAGGGAGATTAAAATTTGTTCTCTAAAGTCAAGGGACTTGTGCTTGTCAATTTCCCCTCTTCATATGGTTTGGTTGCCCCATGTTGCTCTTAAACAGGGTGGTTCAGGCAGGAAAAGAATTCAGCTCTTCCCTCCTCACCTCTATACTCCCCTTGGCTTGGCCCAGCTATAATTTCTGCTTATTCAAGACTCAGTAGTGTTGGTGCCGCCTCTGGCAAGCCTGCCCTGGCCCCTGAGACCTCTCCTCTGTGCTCAGAATAACCCCCATACATCACTGGATCCTGGTACTTGCCCGGCTGCATTATAATTATCTAAGTGTGGGTCTGTCTCCCATCCAGGCCGTGAGCAGAACTGAGGTGGGAACTGTGACCTATTTACTGTTATGTTTCCAGCTTAGCACCATTCCTGGCACAGAGTAAGTGGAATAAATATCTGGGCTAAGGGAGTTGCTGAATTACCCGACTACGTGTTCTGACAGGTAGTTGGGAAGATCGGATCATCATAGTTCTAGTCTCTGCGCTGCCAACATTCACAAGCTCCTGGAAGACCTTAGAAGTCATCTAGCCCCGTGCACAGGTTCCCATATCCTGAGGTCCCTGCACCAGGGTGGTCTGCCAGAATTACAAAGGCCAAGGGAACAACTTCTCAGGAAAGCCTTGGCCACAGGCTACTCTCATTTCTGAAGGCTCTGAGCCTATCTCACTGACCATGTAGAACAAATTGTTCATGACTCAACCTCATTATCTTCTACCTGGGGTATAGGAGCCCCAGCCTCCTCAGCTCTGCATCAGGTCACTGTTATCGCTCCCTTGTGGGCTTGCCATGTCACTTCCACAAGCAGCAGCAAAAATCACTTGCCAGAAAAAATGTCAGAAAAGCAATTAACATGAGTCTGGGAAGGAAGAAGGAAGCAACACATAAGAACAAAGGAGATGGCTCCTCCCTGCAAAGTCTCTGATTGCCTGCCAGGGAAGCCAGCTCCGGGAGACCTGGGGATTGGGCTTGAGCCATCAGCCTCTGCCCCTGGTGCTTTATGTCACAAGCACCAGCATCCCTTTAATCATGAGCAGGAAGCTTGACTGCTGTGGGAACCCAAAGGGACCACCTGAAGCCGGTGATGAGAGGGGCTGCAGTTCAGGAGAAAGGTAGAGTCTCCCCCACTGCCTGCTGAGGAATGCAGCTGCTCTGCAGCTGAACTTGGAGAGGCGAGAAAGAGAACAGGCATTTAGGAAATGAGAGGCAACCCAGCGTCTGAACCCTGAAGGTCATGGGGAGATACAAGAGACAGAAAATAGGCTGGGCGCGGTGGCTCACGCCTGTAATCCCAGCACTTTGGGAGGCCTAGGTGGGTGGATCACGAGGTCAAGAGATTGAGACCATCCTGGCCAACACGGTGAAACCCCGTCTCTACTAAATATACAAAAATTAGCTGGACATGGTGGCACATGCCTGTAATCCCAGCTACTCGGGAGGCTGAGGCAGGAGAATCCCTTAAACCCAGAAGGCAGAGCTTGCAGTGAGGTGAGATCGCACCACTGCACTCCAGCCTAGCGACAGAGCAAGACTCTGTTAAAAAAAAAAAAAAAAAAAAAAAAGAACAAGGAGGGAGGGATAGACAAAGAGACACAAACACAAAAGGAGAGACAAAAGTCGACAACTTTAAAAAGAACTTTTAAACAGAAGGAGTTTTCACCGTCAGCGAGAGTGTGAGGGGCCTCCCTGAGAGTGGGGGAGGATTATGAAAGCATTACCAAAATGTTCTAGATCTCGCCCTGGAGACCACAAAGTCAGACCACATTTACATTCAGTTCCCAAACTGGGATCATCTAAGCTCTCACCAAGCTGTGGCAGCAGGTCCTGCAGCCTTCTCTGAGGCTCAGGGACTCAGGAGCCAGCCCCAAAGCGGAAGTCCCTCTGCTGTGGCCCCCACCTCAGGCTGCCACCATGGCACTCATTAGCTCACCATCTGCAAGGTACGACTGCCCTCCATTACGGCTTTCACCACCACTGCCGCTCTGGCACCTAAGGAAGACCTGCCCTGACCCCCACTTCTCAGTCCTTACTATGGGATCCATCCCTCCCCAGTGCCACACTTTTCCCATGGATTTCCTCGAGAATTGGAGGCGACAGAAGGAACCTGTGTGGGGCCTAGAGCAGCCTAAAGCCCCTGACTCACCTGCCTTGTACCTCAGGCCCACCAGCTTTACAGAGCCAGAGGTCAGTCATCTCCCACCATAGAAATAACTGACACCTTCGCGCCCCAGAGCCTGAATCCGAGGGAGATGTGGCTGCCCCCTAGCCTACGGCCCCGGGTCTTGGGGGATGATGCTGGGCTCCTGAGTGACCCTGTGGAATCAAGGAGTTCACCTACTCCCCAGAGGCTGCTAAATGAGGGAGAGAAATAATCCACAACATTTTTTAAACCACTGTATTCTTGGATGTTTTTCTTACGACAGCTTTGCCTTGCACCCTAACAAATAACAAGAGCAGGCAATTTCCTGGCAGGAGTCACACCTGATTTCAGCTCACAAGAGAGCCAGCCCTCCAATCCTGGGGTTCCATATCTGAAGATTTTCTATCTGCAGATATGAAAGATATTTCACATGGATAGAAAATATTCCAAAACAAACCAAAAATTTAGAAAATATTCTATTTAGAATATTTTAGAAAATATTCTGAATATTTTAGAAATATTAGATAGAAAATATTCCAAAACAAACCAAAAATATATATATAACAATAAGAAAACACAGGCCAGGCACGGTGGCTCATGCCTGTAATCCCAGCAATTTGGGAGGCCAAGGCAGGCGGATCGCCTGGGGTCGGGAGTTTGAGACCAGCCTGACCAACATAGAGAAACCCTGTCTCTACTAAAAATACAAAAATTAGTGGGCACGGTGGCGCATGCCTGTAATCCCAGCTACTCGGGAGGCTGAAGCAGGAGAATCACTTGAACCCGGGAGGCGGAGGTTGCGGTGAGCCAAGATCACACCACTGCACTCCAGCCTGGGCAACAAAAGCGAAACTCTGTCTCAAAAATAAAATAATACAAATTAAAAACCCAATTAAAAAGCTAATTTACATAGCATTTGCATTGCATCAGATATTATAAGTGGCCTGGAGATTATTTAAAGTGTATGAGAGAATTGTAGGGTATATGCAAATACCACACCATTTCATATCAGGGACTTGAGCGTCTGTGGATTTTGGTATCCGCAGGCAGGGAGTATGTCCTGGAATCAATCCCCTGTGGACACTGAGGGATGACTATGATGATAATACCCTCTAAGAATCAACTTAAGATGAGGTGGTGGTTCCGAGCAGGTACTGGGCACTCCCAGGGAATACGAAAGTGTTCTCAGGGCCTCCCTCCACATCACCTAGTAGAGACAAATGGGGCCTTTCTCTTTGTTCCAACAGCTTAATCACATCTTTCTTCCCACTTTTTGCATCCCCCTCCCCTGCCCTTCAAGGCACAACAGCAAATCCAATGAGGGACCAGCCCACACTCAACAGCTACACTAACCAGCTGAGTGACCTTGACAGCCGCTTCTCAATCGAGGGCTGGACTAGATCTGTGGCTTACAATCCCAGCTGTGCATTAGAATCACCAAGGGACCTTTGAAATATTGAGATGCTGAGTCCCTCATCAGACCAACTAAAACCAAGTTTCTGTGGGGCAGAGAACCTTTAACTTGGAAACTAAATCCAGTTCCCAGATTAATTTCATCAAATGGTGCTGTTCTGGTCACAATCCAGCCCATGCAGCCCTCGCTGGACTTTGTCTTATTTACAGCCCAACACCTAGGACAGTCACAAGTATCACACAGAGTAGATGCTCACTTTTCCTTCCAAGAGGTTGCTGTCATTGTGGATAAAATTCCATGTTTCCTGCATTTGATTTCAGAATACACGAATGGAATTTTCTCTAAGAAAGAAAAAAAAAACTAAGTTTGGTCACTTTTTACTCCTGTGGAGTCTTCAAAAGACTTGTGTAGCAGAGAGAACATGGGCTTTGGAGTCATTCAGACCGGGTGTGAATTCCAGCTCTGCTCCTCCTTCACCATGTGACTTGGGCAAGTGATATACTGGCTCCCCTTGTAACCAACGAGGTCACTTGAATTACAGGTGAATAGCATTTCCTCAAATATTGCAAATACGCAATTTGTGCAGCCCAAAGCAGCAGCTGCGGCTGAACCTCTGAGCCTAGTTTTCTTAGCTGTAAAATGAAAGTAGTAACAGTTACAACACAGCTTTCATGCAAAAATATGAACAATGTAAGTAAAATAGTTAGCATAGCCCCTAGCAGATAAAAAATGCTCAAGAAATATTAATTTTCTCCCACTTTTACCCTCAAAGTTTTCTATATCCCCAAATCTATGCATCTGTGTCCTCTGAATGGAAGGCATATGAGGAGCTCCTATTGAGTGGCCACGTGAGATCTCTGCAGGACACTCACAGAGGCAAGGCAGGCTGAGATGGACAGGGTGTGCAGCTTGATCCTGGTAAGGCAGCTACTAACAGCAGTGCAAGTTTTGCATTGCACAATTCTGTTGGGCTCCTTTCACATCATGGTCATCATAGGTTTTTCTGGTTACTACAGCAGTTTTCTAGAAGATGTCAGTGGCATGTCTGAAAGAAATGGTACCATTTTCTAAATTCAACCAAATTTGCCCTGTTGACCAGCTGTAGGCTGCCATCCCCACTCCCTAGCTCCTCTGCCTTAATACGACATTGGACCTCATCCCCCAACCAACCTGTCCACAAAGTAAGTCCTGATGACGTCCCTCTCAGGGGCACACAAGTCATTCTTTGTGCCTCTCCTTGAAACTGATGATACAATGAAAATGAGAAACACAGCAGGACAAATGGAGAAGATGAATCCCACCACAAGATGTCCTGAAACTTCCATGCTGTGGAAGCTCCCAGCCCTCTTCAATGCAGACCAATCACCCAGCTCCCAGACAAGGGCTCCAGCTCACAGCTGCCACATGTGAGCTCCCAGATGGGATAGCTCTATAGTGTGCTGCACCTACATCTCCCTTTAAAGGAAACCGCCTGCCCTCATCCCCTGCCACAGGTACTCCCCAGCAGGGCACTTCTGTTTTATGGTACACCCTCCCCTGCCCAGCTAATTGCAACAGGAGGCAGACTCCCAAACAGCTCATTCATTGGCTGGCTAGAGACTTTTGATGTGGCCCAGCACCTGAAAAGGGCGGAGGGTGTGTCAATTAGATTTCTATCTCAGAAAGCAAAACTGGAAAATGTCAAGAAAATCAATCCGTTGGTGGCGGGAGCCAAGGCTGAAATGTCATGGAGTGCAGCAAGTGGAGAGAGGCTAAAGGGACCACAATGAGTGAGGGGTGAGCCAAAGTTATGAATCAGCAGAAGCTGTGATGTGGGAAAAAGGCAGGTGCAGAAAACAAGGCAAGGGAGCTGCCAGTGGCAAGTGGAGAATGGAGGACCTGCTCACAGAAGCCAGGTCACCTTACTGGGGGAGAGCCAGAGCAAAGATCCAGGACTCCTGCTGGAGTGTAACCTCAGATCCAAATGCAGGCTCTGTGGACATTCTTACTCCCTTGTTGCTTCCTTCTCCTTCTAGCTACCTCTCCAACTTCACTTAAACTGGTGTGTAAAGGCATCTGCTTATTGCAACTTAAAGAACCCGGCTGGGCACAGTGGCTCACACCTATAATCTCAGCACTTTGGGAGGGTGAGGCAGGCAGATTGCTTGAGTTCAGGAGTTCGAGACCAGCCTGGGCAACATGGCGAAACCCCATCTCTACAAAAAATACAAAACAATTAGACAGATGTGGTGGCACATGCCTGTAGTCCCAGCTACTTGGGGAGCTGAGGTGGGAGGATAACTGGAGCCCAGGAGATCAAAGCTGCAATGAGCCAAGATCATGACCCTGCACTCCAGCCTGGATGACAAACCGAGACCCTGTCTCAAAAAAAAAAAAAAAAAACTCAATTCAACCATTAGCAAGTAGAGGTGGGCAGAGAAAATCACACACACAAAAAAAAGTCAATCAATAAGGAAACCACCTAAAAGAAGAACAATTATTCTAGAGTTTCTGGTAATAATACTAATTAACATGTGTATAACCATTTGCAAATTTTGGCTTAGGATAATCATGAGAAATACAGAAACTGAATCTTAGTTCTGTCTCACCAGTCACCATTGCAGAATCAGTTCATTTTAGTCAGAAGGCCAGATGGGGGATTTTGCAATCTACACCTCACCCTGTCACATCTCAGTGGATCTTTTTGAGCTGAAAACATAAAAATTTTAAAAATTAAAAAAAAAAAAAAAAAATCCTTGAGAAGCGCGAGGGCTAGTGGGAGAAAAGCATCTTGAAATAGACGATCGTGGCCACTAGAGGGAGATGCTTCCTCGTGAAACATTTCACGGCCCGCTCCTTCCCGGGAGGATTCTCAGCTGAGACCAGAGAACGTGAAGGGACCTGCTCCCCTTCCTCCTCTTTTAGAGACGAGATGAGGCAGCATCCCCTCTGGAACCGAATGGGCTCTTCTCCGCCTTGGTGAAGACAAGGCCGTGTTCTACAAAGTTCATGCATAACCCAGCGTTCCTGCGGCCAAGGCAACAGATATGGCCATCGTCTGGAGGGGCCGGTTGAAAGAAAGAGCCGGAAGAAGAAACGTCTAATGCTGCCCTCAAACAGCTGAGAGGATACGGGGAAGTGCCACATTTGCTATGCGCAGCTTCAAATGGCGGAACTAGGGCCTATGGCTGAGAGCTACAAGGAGAAACCACTCAATACAAGAAGGCCTCCTTGGAAACACAGCTGACCAATTATGGAGTGGATCCAGCTGACACTGACCATCTTTGGGTGTGGCATAGATGGATGACTATACTGTGTGGGGAGTTGGTCTCACCGCCCCTAAGACCCCCTCCATCTCTGAGAACCTGCAGGAAGAAGTGGCCTTGCGACCCCCACCCGCCCCGCCCACGCCGAGTGCTTCTTTGCCAGCCATCCTACCGCGAGCCACCAGGGGGCGCCGCTACTCTGGAAGACGCCTTACCACTGAGCTTTCAGAACCAATCCCTGAGCGCCAAGTGCCCACCCTCAACCAAAAGACCACCTGTTAGGTCGGGATAGCACAATGAATCTGGCTTGGTTGCACCCCCGCTATTCCAAACACATTGTAATAGTACGTAAAGTATAAAAAGAGAAAACCGAAAGATATAGTTCCTGCCTAGTGCTGTGGCTCACACCTGTAATCCCAGTGCTTTGGGAAGCCAAGGTGGGAGGATTGCTTGAGGCCAGGAGTTTGAGATCAGCCTAGGCAACACAGTAAAGCCCTGTCTCTACAAAAAAAAAAAAAAGCCAGGTGTGGTGGCAAGCACATGGAGTCCTAGCTATTTGGGAGACTGCGGAGGGAGGATTGCTTGAGCCCGAGAGTTCAAGGTTACAGTAAGCTATGATTATGCCAATGCACTCCAGCCTTGGGACAGAATGAGAACTTCTCTCTAAAATATATATATATATTTATATAATATATATCATATATATATATACATTTTTTTTTTTTTTTTGAGCTGAAAATGTGTATATCTCTTTGGATCAGAAAAGGAAGATAAACCCAAAGCAGTAAGCAGGGCTGAAGCAGCAGGATGGCTGCCCAATGCTACCTGGGGTTACAAATTCCTGGGCAGCCATGGGCCCAGGGAGGGGAAGGACAAAGCCTCCCTTCCAGGAACTGAACCAAACCACCCACTGTGCTGTCTCCAGTATCTCCTGTCACTAGCCACCTTCATGAGGCGTTTCTAGACCTGGGGTTCAAAGGGACAGGAGGGAAGCAACTGCAAAACCTCAGCTGAAGACAGATGCAGTTGAACAATCAGAAGAAAAAGAAGAAAAAATCCAAAAGCCTCCCATTGCACATGAACCTGCAAATCCAAAATTACAAAACACAGGAAGAACCTCATGCTAAGCCTAGCAGCCAGCAGCACCAACACTCTAAACATGAATCAATCCAGACAAAATTAGTTTTCAGAAGTAGCGTGACATCATGCATACATCGAGGCTGAGAAGAGAAAGAGGAAGCATAATGCTGTCATCCACACAGGTGAATGTCCAAATAGCACATGCCCCTGGCCTGCTGGGCAGCACTCCTTGGGGTCCACTCACAGAGAGGACCAGGAACACGTGTGCAGGTCCCCATGACCCTTTTCTCCTAGGCTAGCACTGTACTGCCTGGGAGGGGAAAAGAAGCAAAAGTTGCTTTCTGGGAGAGTCAGGAAAGGACATTCTACTGGTGACACTGCTGGTTGGGGGCCTATCCAGGACTAAAGCAGCCCCTCTCTGGAGCCCCGTGTCCTCAAAGAGAGACTAGTAGATTGAAAAAGTACTGGTTCAAGGAATGTGAAACCTGCTATTAATTGATTTATTACTTTAGACAAGTCACTTTCCTTCCCCTAAGTTCAAGTCCTGAATATCCCTGTTAATTTTCTGTCTCAATTATCTGTCTAACACTGACAGTAGGGTGTTAAAATCTTCTACTATGAAGCAACTACATCAACAAGTTTACAAAATAACCAGCTAGCCTTATTATTATTGTGTGGGGGTCTAAGTCTTTGTAGGTCTTTAAAAACTTGTTTGATGAATCTGGGTACTCCTGTACTGAGTGCATATATATATTTAGATAGTTAGCTCTTCTTGTTGAATTGAACCCTTTACCATTATGTAATGCCCTTGTCTTTTTTATCTTTGTTGGTTTAAAGTCTGTTTTGCCAGAAACTAGGATTGCAACCCTTGCTTTTTTTCTACTTTCCATTTGCTTGGTAAATTTTTCTCCATCCCTTTATTTTGAGCCTAGGTGTGTCTTTGCATGTGAGATGGGTCTCTTGAATACAGCACACCAATGGGTCTTGACTCTTTATCCAGCTTGCCATTCTATGTCTTAATTGGGGCATTTAGCCCATATACATTTAAGGTTAATATTATTCTGTATGAATTTGATGCTGTCATCATGATGCCCGCTGGTTATTTTGTAGACTTGTTGATATAGTTCCTTCATAGTGTCATTGGTCTTTGTATTTCAGTGTGTTTTTGCAGAAGCTGTTAACAGTCTTTCCTTTCCATATTTAGCATTTCCTTCAGGAGCTCCTGCAAGGTAGGCCTGGTGGTGACAAGTTCCCTCAGTATTTGCTTGTCTGAAAAGAATTTTTTTCTTCTTCACGTGTGAAGCTTAATTTGGCCAGATATGAAATTCTGGTTTGGAAATTATTTTCTTTAAGAGTGATGAATATTGGCCTTCAATCTGTTCTGGTTTCTAGGGTTTCCACTGAGAAGCCTGCTATTAGTCTGATGGACTTCCCTTTGTAGGTGACCTGCTTTTTCCCTCTGGCTGCCCTTAACATTTTTTCCTTCATTCTGACCTTGGAGAATCCAAGGATATTGTGTTTTGGGGTTGGTCTTCTCATGGAGTATCTTACTGGGGTTCTCTGGATTTCCTAAATTTGAATGTTGGCCTGTTTTGTTAGGTTGGGGGAGTTTCCTGGATGATATACTAAAGTATATCATCTTGGTTCCATTCTCCAACTTGGTTCCATTCTCCTCATCTCTTTCAGGTACGCCAATCAGTCATAGGTTCAGTCTTTCTATATAATCCCATAGTTCTGGGAGGTTTTGTTCATTCCTTTTCATTCTTTTTTCTCTATTTTTGTCTGCCTGTCTTATTTCAGCAAGATAGTCTTCAAGCTCTGAAATTCTTTCATCTGCTTGGTCTATTCAGTTATTGATACTTATGGTTTCATTGGGAAGTTCTCACGTTGTGTTTTCTAGCTCCATCGTGTCATTTATGTTCCCATCTAAACTGGTTATTCTGGTTACCAGCTCTTGTAATGTTTTATCATGGTTCTTAGCTTCTTTGCATTGGGTTAGAACATGCTCCTTTAGCTCAGCGAAGTTTGTTATTACCCACCTTCTGAAGCCTACTTCTGTCAATTCATCCATCTCAGCCTCTGCCCAGTTCTGTGCCCTTGCTAGAGAGGTGTTCTGATCATTTGGAGGAGAAGAGGCACTCTGGCTTTTTGAGTTTTCAGTGTTTGTTTCACTGATTCTTTCTCATCTTCATGAGTTTGTCTAGCTTCAATCTTTGAGGTTGCCGATCTTTGAATGGGGTTTTTGTGGGGACTTTTTTGTTGATGCTGTTGTTGTTGTTGCTGTTTGTTTTCCTTTAAACAGGCCTCTCTTCCATAGGGCTGCTGTGGTTTGCTGGAGGTCCACTCCAGACCCTATTTTCCTGGGTCCCTCCCGCACCTATAGGTGTCACCCGAGGAGGCTGCAAAACAGCAAAGATGGCTGCCTGCTTCTTCCTCTGGGATCTCTGTCCCAGAGGGGCACTGATCTGATGCTGGTGGGAATGTTCCTTTATAAGGTGTCTGGCGACCCCTGCTGGGGGGTCTTGAGCAGTGAGGAAGGATGGGTCAGTGTCCAGCCTAAAGAGGCAGTCTGGCCACGATCTGCCACAACCCATGTGCTGTGCTGTGGGGAATTCCTCCTGGGTCAAAACCATCTAGTCTCCCCGGCACCAGCAGGGGAAAAATGGCAGACCCGAGCTGCAGAGATGGCCACCACCCCTCCCTGGGGGAGCTCAGTCATCTTAGGCAGCAGGCAGCTGCAGTGATAACGGCCTGCCCCACCCCTCTGGAAACTCTTAGCAGAGTTAACAGAACAGAGCTGTTAACTTAACAGACCTGTGCAGAGTTAACAGAGCTGTGCAGACTCTCAGCAGCCACTTGACTGGAGACTGCCTAAAACTGCAGTCACGTGGCTGCTGAGAATCTGCACAGCTCTGTGCTTGGGGCCCAAGGCCCTGGTGGTGTAGCTCACAAGTGGGATCTCCTGATCTGTGTGTTGCGCAGATCCGTGGAAAAGAAAGAAAGAAAGAGAGAGAGAGAGAGAAAGGAAGGAAGGAAGGGAAGGAAGGAAGGAAGGGAAGGAAGGAAACCAGCTCATCCACCATTTACTCCAAAAAGCATTCTTTCCCTTCCTTTGTACTCCTAAGGCTTACCTCTATCTTAGCATTTACCCATTAATTTGAAATTATCTGTTTATGAACCTGCCTCTCAACACTAACCAAAAGCTATTCAAACGGAGGGATTGGCCAGGCATGGCGGCTTATTCTGTAATTCCTTTGGGAGGCCCAGGTAGGAGGATTACTTGAGGCCGAGAGTTCAAGATCAGCCTGGGCAACATAGCAAGACACCATCTCTGCAAAAAAATAAAAGTTGTAAAAAGGAGAAATCATAACTGGTCTTTGTGCCCCTGCTCTAAAGCTTACCACAATGCCTGCCACATACTGGGCCCTCAAAATAAATTATTGATTAATTTTCACAATGGGGCTACAAGGCAGGCATTACAAATGAAAAAAACTAACACCCAGAAAGCCAGTTACATACCAGGAGGTGGGAGGGCAGCAACTTGAAACCAACTCTACTGCTAAGGCCTAGGCTCTCTCAAGTACAACCTGGAAGACATGAGTAAGCATGGAGGTGGAGATGAGAATGAGGTGTTGGGGCACCTGCCTGGGACATGATGTGTGAGGAATGGAGGGATATGAAGGTGGACAAGATTCTGGGGGGTGGAAGAGTATGGTCATGAGGCCTTGGCATTGTGGCTTCTAAGCAGAGCCCTGATAAGCTAAACTGCCTGGCAATGTCAGGCCGGGCAGTTTGGTCTGACGTTGCCAGTTTAGCTGCCCAGGCATGTCTGCTAGCTAAATCTAAATCCTGGGCCTGAGGCCCATGTCCCCACAAATACCCACAACTCTGCTGCACAACCATATTCAGAGTCCTGCACTTACTCAGCCTCTGCTTGCTGAGCAAGCAGACACTACCTCTCTTGAGTACAAGCCTCCAGGAAGTTCCTAATGCATATCAAGGCGGGAATATCCAAATTATATTAGAAGGCCAGGCACAGTGGCTCACATCTAGGATCCCAGCATTTTGGGAGGCTGAGGCAGGTGGATCACGTGGGACCAGGAGTTTGAGACCAGCCCGAGCAACATGAAAAAACTCTCTACAAAAAAAAAAATAGCCAGGCATGGCAGCATGCACCTGTAGTCCTGGCTACTCAGGAGGATCAGTTGAGCCCGGGAAGTTGAGGTTGCAGTGAGCCATGATGGCACCACTGCACTCTAGGGTGGGTAACAGAAGGAGACCCTCAAAACAAACAAGCAAACAAACTAACACAGTATATTAGAAGATAAATAAATATGGACTTGTGTGGACAAGAGTGTCTGTGCACCTCAGCCTCTCCTGAGAGGTGCCTCTTCTCCCACCCACCTTCCAGGGGCCTTCCCCTACAAACCTAAACACAGAAGGCAGCCAATGAAAGGGACCAAGAGGCAGATTCATGAGATAAGCCAAGGAAAGCCCAGGTCCAGGAGTCCATAGAATCAAGAGAATATTCTCAGACAGTAGCAAAACAGGAGGACTGTTCAACACAGCTAAATGCATGCAACAGAACATGGCCATCCCCTGCACGCCCTTCTCTGGAGCTCCTTAGACTAGAAGATGATTTCTTCTGGACAAGGAAGACACAGGCCATGGGGTGAAAATAATTCCAGCAAAAGAAAGCTAAATACACCATCCCATGTTTGCAAAACACAGGAAAGGTAGCGAGGGGATGGAGAACCAAAGATAAAGGTAGGATGCCCTTTTCTGGTAAACTGCATGCTAAACAAAGGTGAGGGGCCACAGTTAGCTCATCAGCAGGGAACTCAGGGCAAGAATACCCTGCCCTTTTTCTGTCCTCACCTGAATCTCTGGGACGAAGCCAACTTGTCACCTCCCTAAATGGTTCTAGAAACAGAAGAGTTCATCCCTTGCCCGGGGAAGGGATTTCTAGGTCTTCAGTTCTAATCATATTTGGTTTTTTTTGTTTTGTTTTGTTTTTTTTTTGAGACAGAGTCTCGCTTAGTCGCCCAGGCTGGAGTGCAGTGGCGCGATCTCGGCTCACTGCAAGCTCCGCCTCCCGGGTTCACGCCATTCTCCTGCCTCAGCCTCCCGAGTAGCTGGGACTACAGGCGCCCGCCGCTTCGCCCGGCTAATTTTTTGCATTTTTAGTAGAGACGGGGGTTTCACCGTGTTAGCCAGGATGGTCTCGATCTCCTGACCTCGTGATCCGCCCGCCTCGGCCTCCCAAAGTGCTGGGATTACAGGCGTGAGCCACCACGCCCGGCCAGTTCTAATCATATTTGTTATGCACGAGTGGAGACATTCAGATACATGGCCCCCACCCTGTTTCTGCTCTGCAGACTGAGATAAGAGCCTTACGTTTACAAAATTTCACAAGAAACTGGAATTTGTTGCCCTTCTTTTCCATCTCCCCTCAGCCAGCTCCACTTGTCCTCGGATGTGACGGAGACTCGTTACCAGCTGGACAGCATACATCCCAGAGCTGGAGGGGAGCACCAGCGACCCTGACTCACCTGCCCTTGCTCAGGGAGGGAAGGAAACCTGTGAAACCTGGAAATCCCCTCTGGGGGAGGTGTGGCCAGCTCCTAGGCACCACCTCCGCAGGATTTCTCCAATCATAATAACAAGAAGGAAAACAAGCAGCTATCCAGTGCTTTCTCTCTGCCAGCCATCGTGCTCCACAAGTGTTATGTCGTTAAAAGCTCCCAACAGCCTTATGAGCTGGGCACTGTCATTCTCCCCGCTTTGTGGATAAGGAAGAGCAGTCGCATAGATTGGTCTGGGGTCACCCTTGGTTTCCCATTGGAGTGTAGGCTTCCTGAGGTTAGAAGTTGTTTTTATGGGCTGGGCGCGGTGGCTCACGCCTGTAATCCCAGCACTTTGGGAGGCTGAGGTGGGCGGATCACCTGAGGTCAGGAGTTCAAGACAAGCCTGGCCAACGTGGTGAAAACCCGTCTCTACTAAAAATACAAAAATTAGCCGGGTGTGGTGGCAGGCACCTATAATCCCAGCTACTCGGGAGGCTGAGGCAGGAGAATCGCTTGAACCCGGGAGGCAGAGGTTGCAGTGCCATTGCACTCCAGCCTGGGTGACAGAGTGAGACTCCCTCTCAAAAAAAAAAAAAAAAAGAAGAAGAAGAAGTCGTTTATATGACGCTTTGGGAGTGATATCAAGAACATAAATGCTGACTGACCAACTGAAAGATTCAAAGCACCATGGGTATTTAATAAATGTTATTATTGATCACTATTCAAAAATCATTAACATGATTTTACATATCTCAGGAAGCAGTACCACAAATAATTCTGAAGTTACTGTATCAATAACAAATTATGTAAGTGACAAAACTGCATTTGTTCACAAGGCTAGACATAGAGCCTATTTGTTTTCAGGAGTGTGGACCTTATTTGTTTTTGTTGATAAGAAAGATAAGCTGCTCTGGTATAAGTAACGATATTTAATTGCTATTACATAGTATCAAATCAGTGCAAAAGGAAAAATCACAGGTCACGAGATATGGCAGAAGTTAGAAGACTGTAAGGGAATTAAATGAATTAAAGGCTGCTTCTGTGACTCAATTAATTGAATGATATTGAAAAGAGAAGGTAGAAAGCTGGATTCAGGGCTGATTTCCAGGAGCCTAGTTGTAAATAATTAGGCCATCCCTTGGATGTGTACACGACACCAACACCTCACAGCCTCCACAGGAGCAGGGTTCATCTCCTCCTCCCAGTACCTGCAACAACAGAACCAACACAGAGACGCCAGCAAGCATTTCCGCAATCACAAACCCCACCTTTCTCTTATCATGCTGTTCTACCTTTCTTTTCCCTATATCCTTCACTTCTTACATTTTAAATCTTGTTTTTCTGTAAGCTGCTTCAAATCCTACCTGAATAAGGCAGGGTATCCGAAAATCAATACACTCTTCAGGAACTTAACCGAAGGGAATTTCCTGTGAGCAGCACAGGGCCTTGACTTTGCGCCTGGAAAGGTGTCCTCATCACATCATTGTCAGACCACCACAGGAACCCACAGCTCATCCTGCCTCTTCCAATTCATGTCTCACTCATTAAACCGTCCTGTTTGTTTGTTTGTCTGTTTTCTACTGAATCCTCTGGTTAAATAGCAGGAGCAGTGCAGTCAAATGTCTTGATAAAATGTCACACCTTTCCGTGAAATTTCTAAGTGTAGCTATGCAGCACGGAGGAAAAACCACTTGGTTTCCAGTTACTGACCTGGGCGGACTTGGTTTTCTTCCGGGTTCCCGCAGTGGGTTTCCTCTCGAGCAGTGAGTTCTTGCCTCTCAAAGGAAGAAGCCACACTGGCCATGTAAAGAGAGTGTCCAAACCTTCCTCTTCCGCAGCTGGAGAGACTTCCCAGTTCCTCTTCTGTTTGGGGACTGGGAAGCTCTGAGTCCCAACTTCTCTTGTCTGATTTCACTTTCTCACCCACCAACCCCTGCTCTCACTCAACCACAAAGTGCCCTCAACACTGATCTCTGCCTAAAAATGACTGAAATCGATGTCCAATTTTGGGGGGATGACTGATTCTAATGTTGGGAAGAGGAGCTTAAAAGATCCAACCTCCCACTCAGTGAGAAAGGGGTCCCTGAACACCTTTCTTGAGACATAACCTCCCTACTCCCACTTAAATGCGAGCAATTCCTGCTTTTTGCCACAGCGAGGCAAGGCATTTCTGGAAGTTATGCTGCAAAGTAAATCTTTTTAGAGCTCCGATTTCAAGACTTTGGGTTTTAGGCACCTAGATAGGTGCCAAGTTTTCATTTTGTTAAATAAGGATATTTAAAAAATAAATAGGTGCCCCCTTCTGCGCGGTCACACTGAGCCAGCGCCTAGGCCTGGGACTGGGCCACAGCACCTTAGCTTCTTCATCCACCGCCTCCCGACCATGGACCCCTGGAAAGTGAACGCACTTCGGGCTTTTGTGAAAATATGTAAGCAGGATCCGAGCATTCTGCACATTGAGGAAATGTACTTCCTGAGGGAGTGGGTGGAGAGCATGGGGGGTAAACTACCACCTGCTACTCAGAAAGTTAAATCAGAAGAAAATACCAAGAAAGAAAAACCTGGTAAGAAGAAGGTGGAGGAAGACTTAAAGGCAGACGAACCATCACGTGAGAAAAGTAATCTATAAATTGATAATGAAGCTGTGATTGAACCAGACCCTGATGCCCCTCAAGAAATGGGAGATGAAAATGCAGAGATAATGGAAGAGATGATGGATCAGGCAAATGATAAGAAAGTGACTGCTATTGAAGCCCTAAATGACGGTGAACTACAGAAAGCCATTGACTTATTCACAGATGCCATCGAGCTGAATCCTCAGTTGGCCATTTTGCATGCCAAGAGGGCCAGTTTCTTTGTCAACTTACAGAAGCCAAATGCTGCCATCCGAGACTGTGACAGAGTCATTGAAATAAATCCTGATTCAGCTCAGCCTTACAAGTGGTGAGGGAAAGCACACAGACCTCTAGGCCACTGGGAAGAAGCAGTACATGATCTTGCCCTTGCCTGTAAATTGGATTATGACGAAGATGCTAGTATAATGCTGGAAGAAGTTCAGCCTAGGGCACAGACATTGCAGAACATGGGAGAAAGTATGAGCAAAAACGTGAAGAGTGAGAGATCAAAGAAAGAATAGAAAGAGTTAAGAAGGCTCGAGAAGAGCATGAGAGAGCCCAGAGGGAGGAAGAAGCCAGACGACAGTCGGGAATTCAGTATGGCTCTTCTCCAGGTGGACTTCCTGGGGGAATGCTTGGAATGGGAGGGGGCATGCCTGGGATGGCCGGAATCCCTGGACTCAATGAAATTCTTAGTGATCCAGCGGTTCTTGCAGCCATGCAGGATCCAGAAGTTACGGTGGCCTCTTCCAGGATGTGGCTCAGAACCCAGCAAATATGTCACAATACCAGAGCAACCCAAAGGTTATGAATCTTATCAGTAAATTGTCAGCCAAATTTGGAGGTCAAGCATAATGTCCTTCTGATAAATAAAGACCTTGCTGAAGGAAAAGCAACCTAGATCACGTTATGGATGTCGCAATAATACAAACCAGTGTACCTCTGATCTTCTCATCAAGAGAGCTGGGGTGCTTTGAAGATAATCCATATCCCTCTCCCCCAAATGCAGCTGAAGCATTTACCGTGGTTTGCCATTCATTCAGATAATGTTTTCCTACTAGGAATTACAAACTTTAAACCGTTTTTAAACCTTAAAAATATTTAAAACAAATTTAAAGGGACTGTTAATTCTTATATTTTTCTTTATTAATCATTTTGGATTTTTTTCTTTGAATTATTGGGCAGGGAAGATACTTATGTATGGAAGATTATTGCTCTAATTTGAATGAAATAAGAGTTTATTAGTGCAAGGCAAACATAAAAAAATAAATAAATAGCTGAAGGAAGGGAAAATCTACCATCTATAATCTACAATGATCATAGTTTCATAAAAGAAAGAACAACAAAACATCATAAAGCTATAATGTCAAAATAAAAGGCAGGCCTTTAAACCAAATCAATGTTTCTTTCTTTTTAAAAATGTCATAATTTTGCCCTCATCTCTGTCATGCCATGAAAACAGGCAAACAGTTGATCAAGATCATTGCCAGCCTAGAGTTTGGCAATAATTGCTATAAAGCAGGGGTTATTTTCCCAGAAGGCCTTGTGACCTGGAGCAGCTCAACCACCCAACCCCAGTCCACTGACCCTGGCAGGCCAACAAGGCAACACAAGTAAAGCACAGTGCAGATCCAGCTGTGCTCTTGACACGCAATTTTGGATTAAACGAAGACACAAATATGATCAACAAAAAGTCTTGAGCAAAGACAGAACAATTAACTATTGCTGTGATAAACTTCTCTCCAAGTTCTATCAAATGTAAGTAGATGAGGTATGTGTCCCACATGTACAACAAAATATACACACGGCATATTAAAATTAAAATGTGCTGTATCTGGAATACATCTGAATCTGAAATGCTAAGCAGAGCACACGTGTATTCCCTAGGTAGTAGAGCTGTCCGGTGGAGAGAATCCCCAGCCGGTGGGAAGGAGGCTGGGATCTGGCCCTGACTTTGTCACTAAGTGGTTCTTAAGCCTGGGGCAAGTTGTTTAATTTTTCTGTGCTCAGTTTTCTCAGACATAATTAAGGGAGTTAGATTAAAATTATCTCTTAGGGCCAGTCCTGCTTGAAAATACTTAATCTAATACATAACAGCATGTTCCCTCTCTCTGAGAATTTGTAAGGCCTCGGGGAATGAGAAGAATGGTATGCATCTTTTCAAAAGCTGACCACGGGCTATCCCTAAAGCACAGGGACTCTCACTTTGGGCTATTCAAAGGCATAACACCCACAATGCTGAACCAAAGAGCCAGAGGCACAACCCAATTAGCTCCTAAATCAATATATGTGGACTTGAGCATCCATTGTGGGTCAACAAATGAGAGTAAAACTTCTCCAGCTACCCCCAGCTCCCTGGTCACCCTTGTCCCTCGAGTTAACACAGATACTTGCCATCGGTGGTAAAAAACTTCTCTTAGAGTGTTGACTCTGTGGCATGCATGTTACATGCATTACCTCTTTTAAACCTTAACACAATCCTGCAAGGTTGGTCAAAGTCTGTCCATAATACGGATAAGAAAACTGAGGCTCAGGTAGGTTAAGTACAGTCCAAGGTTACAATGTGAGGAGCAGGATTCCAATGGAGGTCTCTTGGACTCTTAACATCTGCGCCCCTTCCTCATGTTCACCATATTGCATCCGTCACACCGCTGACATGCCCAAGAGACACATCAAAAACCCCAGGGCCCCTCAGACAAATGATCCCTGCATCCATCACTGGTCGTGTCTGGTGAATTTCGGAGAATCTCCCATTAGCCTTTGACCTTGGAAAGCCAACTGCTTCCTCCTCTCTGACAGCTCTCCTTCCCAGGGAGACCAACAAGGCATTGAAGCACCCACCAGACTTTCTACCGCATGAAGAGCCTCTGCATATAAAGCTGTAGGCAGACGGGCAGGCTTGGGGTGCACAGGGCAGTCATGGAACCTAGCTTTTCCAACTTTGATTAGTCTGGCATTTAATTCTAACCTGGTTTACTCAAACCAGCTGCTAAACGCTTGCTATTCAAAGTGTGGTCCATGGATCAGCAACTTCCTGGTATCACCCAAGAGCCTGTTAGAAATGAGGAATCTCAGGCCCCATATCAGACACACTGAATCTGTGTACTAGCAAGATGCTTCCGGTGACTTGAACATGCATGCATGTTTCAAAAGCTCCATCCAAGAATCACTGATGGGGCTTTTTGAAAGTGTGAATTTCCAGGAACTACAGTCCAGAATTGTAGAAAAGGGGCTGAAGAAATATACAAGGAGGCCCCAAAAATGTGTATTTTATTTCAAAACTTGTTTTCTTTTGGTCCCCTGTCCTCAAGAAAAATCAAGTCCTTTCCAGCTTGATTCAAAGAACAATTTTGTTTTATGAACAGCTGTCCCTATAGCCGTAGGGCTATAGGCCAGTAGACACGCCCCCCCTCCCTAGAGGACATGCCAGTGTCTTCACACAGGCCCTCTCTTGGGCTGAGCCCCATCTTGCAGAAAATGCATGGAACAATTCTACATAAATCAGAGTGTTCCCTTCTGAGTCGTTTCCCATCCCCCAATCCCATGTCCCCCAGTTCATAAGGAGATTAGACCATCATCCCCATATCAATAGCAGAACTCCTATATTTTATTTTCTACCATCCTGATCTGTATAAATTTAGGAAAGAGGGAAGAAGAAAGGAAGAAAGGTAGAAAATGAATTAACATTTGTTAAAAATTTATATTATATGTCAGGCCCACCCTGTTCCCTAAAATGGTTTTGGGGTTTGTTTTGTTTTCTTTTTTGAGATGGAGGTCTCAATATGTTGCTCAGCCTAGTCTCAAACTCCTAAGCTCAAGTAATTCTCCTACCCCAGCCTCTCAAGTAGCTGAGACTATAGGGGTGCACCAGACCCAGCTCAAAACAGCTTACATACACCTTTCACTTAATATACATAAAAGTAGGTAAGATTGATATTAATGCCTTAATTTTAGAAGTGGAGACTAAAGCTCAGATAGTTTAAAAACTCTCCCAAAGCAAGGATTCTGAACAGGACCCAATACTAAAGTCCTGTCACATTATTTCTGCTACCCCAACTTGCCTACATAACATATTATGTAAATAAAAATTTTGTTGAGATATAATTCACACACCATAAAATTCAATTTGGTAGTTTTTAGTACATTCACAAGGTTGTGAAACCATCCCCACTAATTACCTCCAGAACATTTCCAACATCCACGAAAGAAACCCCAAATCAATGAGCAGTCATAGTCATTTCCCATTTCCCGCACCATCCCTAGTCCCTGGCAATGACTTTGTGTCTCTATGGATTTGCTGCTTCTGGATATTTCATAGAAATGGAAGCATACAATATGTGGTCTTTTGTGTCTGGCTTTTTTCACTTAGCACAGTCATTTCAGGTTCATCCATGTTGTCGCATGTATTGGTACTTGATTTATTTTTACAGCTGAACAACAGTCCATTATAAGAACATACCACATTTTGTTTATCCATTCATAAGTTGATGGACACTTGGATTGTTTCCACTTTTTAGCTATTATGAATAATGCTCCTATAAACATTTATGTACAAGTTTTTGTGTGGACATACATTTTTAATTCTCCTGAGTATATACCTAGGAGTGGAGTTCCTGGACCATATAATAGTAAGTCTATGTTTAGCTTTCTGAAGAAATGCCAAACTGTTTTCTAAAGTGGCTACATCATTTTATATTTCCACCAGAAATGAATGAGGGTTCAACTTCTCCATATCTGTGCCAACTCTTATTATTATCTGTCATTTTTATAGCAATAATTCTAGCTGTAAAGAGGTATCTCACTCAAGTTTTGATTTGCATTTTCCTAATAACTAATAATGTTGAGCACCTTTTCGCATGCCTATTGGCCATTTGTACATTTCTTTGGAGAAAGTATTCAAATCTTTGCCCATTTTTAAATTGGGACATTTGTCTTTTTGTTGTTGAGTTGTATTCTTTATATATTCTAGAAACTAGGCCCTTTTCAGATATATGATGTAGATTATCTTGTCACTTTTTTTTTTTTTTTTTGAGATGGAGTCTTACTCTGTTGCCCAGGCTGGAGTGCAGTGGTGCAATTTCAGCTCACCGTAACCTCTGCATCCCAGGTTCAAGTAATTCCCCTGCCTCAGCTTCCTGAGTAGCTGGGATTACAGGCACATGCCACCACACCTGGCTAATTTTGTATTTTTAGTAGAGACGAGGTTTCATGATGTTCGCCAGGCTGGTCTCGAACTCCTGACCTCAGGTGATCCACCCTCCTTGGCTTCCCAAAGTGCTGGGATTACAGGCGTAAGCCACTGTGCCCAGACCTTTTCACTTTCTTGATAGTGGCCTTCAAAGAACAAAAGCTTTTAGTTTTGAAGTCCAATTTATCTATTTTTTCTTTACTTATTTTTGCCTCAGGCATCATGTCTAATAAACCGTTGCCTAAATCAAGATTATGAAGATTTATACCTATGTTTTTTCCTAAGAGTTTTATAGTTTTACATTTAGGCCCTTGGTTCACCTTGAGTTAATTTTGTATATGGTATGAGTAGGGCTCCAACTTTATTCTTTTGCATGTGGATATTCAGTTGACCCAGTACCATTTATTTCCCCATTGAATTGTCTTGTTACCCTTATCAAAACCCAGCTAATAATAAATGTGTGGATATGTTTCATCTCAATTCTATTTCATTGATTTATATGTCTATCCTATGTCAGTACCACACTATCTTGATTACTGTAGCTACACAGTAAGTTTTAAAATTGGGAACTGTGAGTCCTCAAACTTTGCTGAGTTTTGTTTGTTTTTCAAGATCATTTTGACTATCCTGAGTGTGTTGTTATAGTTTTCCGTATACAAGTCTTGCATTTGTTTTGTTAAATGCATTCAAATGACCTATCTTCAAGTTCACCAATACTTTCTTCTACCAGTTCAAATATGCTGTTGAGTTCTTCTAGTGACTTTTTTTAATTGTAGTTATTGTACTTTTCCATTGCAGAAATTTCTATTTGGTTCTTTTTATCATTTTTATCTCTTTATTACTATTCTTTATTTGGTGAGACATCAATCTCATACTTTCCTTTAATTATTTAGATATGATTTCTTCTAGTTCCTTGAACGTATTTATAAAGCTGAGTTAATATCTACGTTCAGTTAAGTTCAGTGTGTGGGCTTCCTCAGGGACAGTTTCTGTTTACCTGGGATGGTTTTTTTTTCTTCTGTATAAGCCATATTTTCTTGTTTATTTGTATATCTTATAATTTTTCTTCAAAACTGAACATTTAAAAAACACAAAGCCAGGCAAAGTGACTTATGCCTGTAATCCCAGCACTTTGGGAGGCTGAGGCACAAGGATTGCTTACACCTGGGAGTTCAATAACAGTCCAGAGAACATAGCAAGACCCTGACTCTACAAAAACTATGAAAATTAACCAGGTGTGATGACACATGCCTATAGTCCCAGCTACTTGGGAAGCTGCGGCGGGAGGATCACTTAAGCCCAAGAATTTGAGGCTGTAGTGAGCTATGATTGCACCACTTCACTTCAGCCTTGGCAATAGTGAGACCCTGTCTCAAAAAAATAAATAAATACACACACACACACACACACACACAATGTGACAACTTTGGACCACCAGACTCCCTTCTCCTCCCTGAGTTTGTTTTTGTTGCTGTTCGTTGTTCTTTTTTTTATTGTTGTTGCTGCTGCTGTTTCCTGACTTTCTTAAATTAATTCTGTGAAGTCTGTATTCTTTATCATGTGTAACCGCCAAAGTCTCTGTTCTGTTTGCTTATTGACCAGCTAATAAATAGAGATTTTTTTTTTTAATTTCTTGAACTAATAACTCTGGAACCAACAAGTCTCCCAGTCTTTGCCAAGCACTTCTGCATGTGTGTTTTGGGGCATGCCTTCAATGATCGGATAGGCAGTTTACAGCTCTGCCTTAGCCTTCACTTCTTACTTGTGCAGAGCCTCAAGGTCAGCCAGAGGTGAGAGATTAGGGGCTTCTCAGGTCTTTCCTGGGAATGTGTGTAGCCCTGCACATGCACATGGCTTTTTAGATTCCCAGGGATTTGTCCAAGCTTTTCAAACCCCCTACAGACATCTCATTCCTCAGGGGGTTATTTTACAGTTTTTACTCAGCCTTTTGTTAGTCCCAACTGGAATCGCTGCCTCAGAACGTTACAATGTTGAAAAATTCCAACTGACTATTTTTGACAAACATCTTAGCAATATAGGTGTTCACACAGAGGATGTTCTGAGTCAGGTCACATAAAGAAAAGCCCAGAGAACGAAACTTTACAGGCAGCTTCCAAAAAGGTCACAAAGTGACAGTTCTCTGGGGATGAGGCTTTTTGGGAAGCTCCAAACCTGTTCTGTTTCCTTCCATCAGCTGCTAGTTTGCTAATCTTCAGAGTTACCATAGCTGCAAAGGCCCTCATGGAGGTGGGGCAAAGTGAGTGTGACCAGGGCTACTTGAAATGCCATAACGCTCATAGTTCTTAATGATATTCAACCATTTTTCTTAAATAAATGCTCCCAGATTGTTGCAAGGATTTGGTTAACTTCCAAAATTCTGGAAAACTTATTTTGACCATTTTTTGCTAGTGTTCTCATTGTTTTAGTGAAGGAGTTGATTTTTCAGAGGTATTTATGCCACCATTCTGCCAGTGTTTCTCTTGAAGGAACACATAGTAAATATTATCTTGATTCTAATCCACATTTTGTTTCTTTCTACTCACAAACTTGCATATTTCTTTCCTCTTCTTCAGTGAGTAAGTCATAAAATTCAGAAAGGAGATGTGAAAAAGCATATTTTCTGATTTTTTTTTTTTTTTTGGTGCTATGGTGTTATGGAAGAATGTATCAGGAACAAGGTAAACCTAAGCTGTTTCTTTCCAAATAAATATAAATAATATATAAGTAGATGTAAGTCCAGAAGCATAGTCTTTCTCATTCTATGCTAGTCACTAAATGAATTGGGGATTGGAGACTTCTCTGATTAAGGAGGGGTGGAAGAGGGTATGTAATCCAGGAAAAGAGGGTTTTTGTGCCTGGGTTTCCTGCAGTGAGAAGAGCGGAACTTCTCAATGGACCAGGTATGTGATGATTACACAACTCTGAATTTCACTTGCTGGTATTTACGTCTTCTCAATGGCTTTCTTCAAACAGCAGATGCTGAAATGAGAGGTGTAAAAAAAACCATATTCAGGACATTCCCCTTCCTAAGCAAAACTGCAATTTGCAAAATCATCGGTGACAGGTAATGGTGACTGGTGATTCATTACTGATGATGTCTTGGGCCAAATTCCAGAAGCCAATGTATATTCAGAAGGGGCAGGGAGAAGATCTGCACATATGACTTCACCCAGAAGCCCTGGCGTATAAACAAGAGGTGAGTCAGTTTTACCCAATACCAGGCCTAGCACTTTCCAAACAGATTGAGACCATGGCAGTCCTCCATGACATGCTGCTGCAGCCACTGAAGATGTGTCTGTGCCTCAGTCTGCAGTTTTCTTCTGCCACCTTTATAAGGTACAGTAACACCTGCTTCACCTTTGATGAATATTACACCATCACCCTAGACATCAAGGCCAGTTCACATATCTATGAAAGCAATGCAGTCTATTCTGGTGAGTAGAAGCCATGCTCTCTGCTGTACTTTGTTCCCTGAGGGAAATTAACCAGAATTTCAGAACACACTCCTCTATCGTTACTCGCAATTATACAAAACATGTGTCTTCTGAACCCAATGGGAAGCAAGGGAAGGAAGAGAAAGAATGAGAATTAAGGGAGTGGGTTGGGGGGGTGGCTATTTCTGCATGTTCCTTGTGAACTCAAGCCACAGGAGTGAGAAAGCCCTAACCCCAGAGTCACTGAGTCCCGGTAAGAGCATGCTTGGGGTAAATCCTCTGACTTAAATAAAATGGGCACTTTTATCATTTTAAGGGATAATCATTGCATTCCAGTGTGTAATCTTTTCTCTTTTTGTTTTTGTTTTTCTGGAGACAGAGTCTCACTTCATCACCCAGGCTGGAATGTAACGGTACAATTTCAGCTCACTGCAACCTCCGCCTCCTGGGTTCAAGCAATTCTCGTACCCCAGCTTCCCAAGTAGCTGGGATTACAGGTGCGCACCACCACACCTGGCTAATTTTTTGTATTTTTAGTAGAGATGGGACTTCTCCATGTTGACCAGGCTAGTCTTGAACTCCTGGCTTCAAGTGATCCACCCACCTCAGTCACTCAAAGTGCTGGAATTACGGGTGTAAGCCACCGCACCCAGCCTCCAGTGTGTAATCTTTTCATATCTATTTGACAAAATGATGCTGCTGGGGATAACTGTATACTGCATTTAGTCCGTGGGTGAAAAAAAATCTTATAAACTATACAGGGGAAGTATTACTAACCCACTTTATGTATGAGAAGCCTGAGGCCAAGGGAAATTAAATGACCTGCCCAGAGTCTCCCTTCTAGTAAGTCATAGAACTGGCTCTTGAATCTTAGTCTGTTCATTCTTAATCCAATACTTTTCTTAGAGGTGTCCAGTAGATATTTTTTATATATCCCTTTTCGAATCAGCCAAACCTAAAAGTCAAGGAATATGCTTTCTAATTAGTTTCATAATAATAACACTTCATATGGTGTTTACATGTAATAGTGACCTATTAGGGAGATACCATTATCATTTCCATTTTGTAGATGAGAAACAGAGACAGATGCTAAGTGACTCTTGCTCAGGTCCCGGAGCTACTTCAATGGTGAAGCTAAGATATGAACCAGCATTCCAGCTTCAGAGACCCTGCCTTTAACCACTGTATACTCTTCCTTACAGTAATGAGAGCTAACACTTCTTACGATGTGCTGGGCATGTTTTAGGAGTAGATGCTGTTATCATTTTACAGACAAGAACTGAGGCACAGAGAAGTTACAAATTTACACTAATAAGTAACCTAGCTATGATTTGAATCTAAATAGCACAGCCAAAACTCGTACAGCTTTTTGTCCAGCCAGGCTGTCCAGCTTCAGAACCTGTCTTCTTATCTACTGTGTTATCCTGCCTTTCTTAAAAGTCTAACTAACTTTTGCAAAGACCACCAGGGTGATCTCCACACTCACAGTCTAGGTCTCAGACTTCAGCAGGTGAACAATCATGGCATGCCTCACGCACTCACCTTGCTTATCTTTTGTCTTACTTTTAAATGAGGAATGACACTATGTGCTCCAGTTGTGATGGAGCCAGCTACGTCCCACTCCCTCAGGCAGTCGATATTGTCCTGACAGGGCAGGGAGGATAATCTTGTAATTCAAGATGAGCACAGGTGGACGGACATATGTGCAACCTGGGGGAGAGCCTGAGGGGTCAGAGGCACTACTGCAAAAGAGATCACAAGCCTCTGGCATTTAAGATAAAAGATTTTATCTTAAATCTTTAAGGTGAAAGATTTTGCTAATGCAACGGAAGAAAGAGAAATCTATCACTGAGCACGGTGGCTCACACCTGTAATCTCAGCGATTTGGGAGGTCAAGGCAGGCAAATTGCTTGAACTCAAGAGTTCAAGACCAGACTGGGCAACATGGCGAAACGTAGTCTTTACAAAAATCACAAAAATTAGCCAGACGTGGTGATGCGTGCCTGTGATCCCAGCTACTCAGGAGGCTGAGGTGGGAGGACGGCTTAAACCCGAGAGGTGGAAGTTGCAGTAAGCTGAGACCACGTCACTGCACTCCAGCCTAGGTGACAGAGCAAGACTCCATCTCAAAACAAAAAAAAAGAAACCTATCATGTGAAGATGCTATGGAGGGGGAGACATGGGAGCCTTCTGAAAGTCGAAAGACAGGAGAAAGATGAGTCAACGTGATCCACTGGGGTGAAGGGGATCACAGCAGCCACAGAGGCGTTAGGGAGCAGGGAAAGGGAACAGGGAAAGAGGAGAAGAACTAAGGTTCCTTGAATGCCTACTTATGCCATGTACCCCCAAACTTTATCCAATTCCATTTTAAAATAAATGTGCTGTGAAAGCTCCGTGGCAAATTGACTCATGATACAAATGATTTAAGTCGAGGGTCAAAATCCTCACCCACGGAGATGTGAATTGCCAGATCCCACCCCCGTGGTTACACAGCAGGCTCCACGATTGCCTTGTAGGTGTTATTGCCAGAACTCAGGACTTCTGGGGACTCTGAGTAAACGGCCATTCAGGCCAATTGCTTTTCCTTATTTTGATTCTGAAATTCTTTTAAACTCTGGGGCTATGTCAACATTGGTAAATCGTGTATAAATGGCTTGGCAGGTCCCAAGAGACAACTGCAGCTCAAGCAACATCTTAGAACAGGTTTCCTGGGTCTGTTTTGGTATCAGTGAAAGAAACCCTTAATACAGTGACATTTACACTAAGACTGTGCTGAGCAACCATCTGCCTTTTTTTAAAAAAACAAAAACAAAACTTCTACGGGCAAGAGGGATGTGATTTGCTTGCTTTTCTTGCTAAACTTTAAGCCTTAAGGGCACTATACAACACTGGATGCAGGACTTTTAAAATCAACCAATGAGTAGTTACCTAGGGCCCTCCAGAGGCACAACACTGGGCTGTCCAGATACCAACACAGATGAAACCACAGCATGCAGCACAAAGTAGAATATGATTAAGAACTCAACAGAAAAAAAAGAAAAAAAGAAAAAAGAAGAAAAGAAAAAAAAGAATGAGAGTTAAACAGGGATAAATCGGTCCAGAGGTGGGACATCAGCAAGCTGTTGGAGTGGAAGAGGGGATGTGATGTATGACGAGAGGGAAGGAAGGCTTTCAGGCAGGCTGCCGAAGGTAAGCAAGGATCAGGGGCAGGTGCATTTGCAGAAAAAGGGAAAGCCTGGCTGCCTTTAGAGTGGGAATACAAACAGCAGGCTGAGGCTAGGTTCTTACAGTCCAAAAACATGTGTTGGACACTGTAATCAACACACCAGAGGCAGAAATATAAAAGCAGAAATGTTGACATGCTCTAGAAGGAAGGACCCTTTGAAGGTTTGAACAGGAGTGTGTTCTGATGGACGTGCTGCATAAGGAAGTCTGGTCTGGCTGCAGCATGTTGCAAGGCCACCTAAAGGAGAAGAACCTAAGGCCAGAAATCCAGAAAATGTGGGTGCCTAAGAGGGAAGAAAGAGGACTTAAACCTCTTTAAGGGGAAGGGGAAAAGCAGGACAGGGCACACTTGTGCAGAGCTCACACTGACGATTACCTAGATGACACCGTCTCTGCTCACCTTCTACTGCACCTGACGCACAGATCTAGAACAGCTGTCAGGTGCTCATTGAGCAAGCCGAGGTCTGTGGGATCTGCATCACCCGACCGTGACTGGCAAAACTAACAACTAGAACACAGAACTGTAGTGTGCATATAGTCACATAATAACAATTGCAACGTATCCAGTACTCCCCAAGTATTAAAATCTTCACATTCTTCTCTTTATTCTCCAGGACCTTTCAAGATAGGTATCACGATCTCAGATAATGAAGGATAACGTCATTATCCCCAGACCTAGAACCAGGGCAGGTGCAAAGTGGGCACGCAAGAAGTATTTATGGAGTGAATGATGAACAATAAGGAAGCCGAGGCTCGGAGGTGAAATGACTTGCTCCTAAGTGTTAGAGTCAGAATTCAGATCCAGGACTCTGATCCTTTTGCGTTACATGATCAATTTGCTTCACTTTGTTAAGGAGAAGCCTTAAAGAAATTTTCCGTGGCTGAAAGGGCCCAGGAAAGAACAATAGCCTAGCATTGAGGAATTCACTCAGAAGAGATCTCCTAAGGGAAGAAATGGAGAGACAGATATTTTCTTTAAATGCCCTCTCCATTATACCGCCAAAGGCTGAAATTAACAAGTGGAATTAACAAGTTACTTGGGGTAACCCTCTAAGGAGTTAGGGCCCCTGTGGCTCAAAGGCACTCCTTCCCACACCCTAACAACAGAGACCAAGAGAATCAGCATTTCTGGAACCACAAAAAGGGTTTTGCTTTTACTTGGCCCACCTGGCCTTTCCACACGCATCAGCCTCTTCCGTCCCCACACTCCCCCTGAGAAGAGGACCAAGCAGGCTTGTATTCTCATCTGAGAAATGGGCCCTGGCTCAAAGAGGTAGACATTCACTCCCAGAATCTCACCCACCGTGTGTAGCAAAACCAGAGCTGGGTATAGGTTTTCTTTTGTCTGCCTTTTACTGTAGAAAATTTGGAAAACACCAAAAAGCACTAGAAAGAAAATAAAAATCATCCACAATCCCACTACCAAGAAATCACCACAATCAATAATCTTCATGTATTTCCTTCCAGACTTTCAACTTCTTTTACAAAAGTGAGACCGCATTCTGTGTACATATTCTTTGTAACTTTCTTGTTCCACGCTTTGTTTTGATGTCACCACCCGCATCCCTTGAGCTTGGCTCACAGGGAACAGACGGCTGATTGTGTCTTCACCATTTCACCCAGAATTCGTTTCCGTGAATGACAGCGTCTATGCTGTGGTCAGGAAAGCCTTGGACAAGAATGGTGACTCTGGGCCTCTGGCAAAGAGCGGATGAAGATTGCTACAGCAACTCCACGTTTTACGTGAATGATCAATACATGACAGTCTTAGAGGCACAGTGGCAAGCTCCTAAATCTGAGAACATAACTGAAGTGGAGATACAGTAAGAACTTAGCTTGCTTTGCTTTGGGCTTTAATTTTCATATTGGGTTTATGCAGTTTTACACTAAGCAAGGAAGACTTAAAATACAATCCAGATGTGATGTGCAGTACTCAGCAGCCACACTTCATTACCGTCTCACATGCTCTACCACACCTTCCATCTATAGGAGCTTGCAGACACACACATTCACATACACATTCACACACACACCACACCACACACACACTCACACCACATACACACCACACACACACCACACATACACCACACACACCTCACACACACACCACACATACATACCACACACACCACACATACCACACACACACCACACACACATACCACACGCACCCCACACACCCCACACACACACCCCACACACACCTCACATTTACACCACACGCACATACATACCACACACACCACACTCACATACATATCACACACACCACACATACCACACACACCACATACATACCACACACACACAAACATACCACACACACCCTACATACACCTCACACCACACATACATACCGCACACACCACACATACTACACACACCACACTCACATACATATCACACGCACCACACACACCACACACACCAAACACCTCACACAAGCTCGCAGCACACACACATACCACACACACACCACACATACATACCACACACACATACCACACACACACCACACATACATACCACACACACCACACACACACCGCACACACCTCACATGCTCACAGCACACACACATACACACCACACAAACACCACAAACACACACCACATACACCACACACAACACACGCATACATACCACACACATACCACACACATAGCATACACCACACACTCATACCACACACATACATACCACACACACCCCACACACCCCACACACACAACCACCCACATATACATACCTCACACACCACATACACCACACACACGCCACACACACTCACACCACACACACATACATACCACATGCACCACTACCACACACACCCCACACACACCACACACGACACACACACACCATTCACACCACACACGTACATAACACACACCACCACACACACACCACACACACCACACACAATACACAACACACTCACCACACACAACACACACATACATACCACACACACACACCACAGACACCACACACACACCACACACACATACTACACACACACCACACACACCACACTCAATACACAACACACACACTCACCACACACAACACACACATACATACCACACACACACCACAGACACCACACACACACCACACACACACACACACACACACATGCTCAACATCCTCAGAAAGAACTGAGCACCCTCTTTGTTTCATATTCCTACGTTCAAACTGGAGAACCGTTTTTTAAAACATGGCTTCATTTTGGAAATGGCTCGCTAACAGAAAGTGTGATGATTGCATAATAAAACTGTCTTGCTAGTGTCACACGAAATGGACACACTCAGCTTCTGAGGTAAGGTCACCTGGAATCGCATTACACTTTAACAACAAATCTTCCTCCCAGCTAGGATCTGTCATTAGGTTTACTTTAGGAAACACATGCTGGGAAGTACTTAAAGCTTTCAGATTCCATTCTGTACTGAAAGGGCCAGTCTGACCCTCAGGCTGTGTCAGCTTGAACAGCCATGTCTCTGTGGAAGCTGGTAATGATGACGATGCTGTCGAACCACGCTGCCCTCTCCCTCCACGCACTGGGCCTGGTCGGACCTAACTGGCTTTGGAGGAGGGACTATTGTGCCCACAGAGTGACTGCAAGAGTAGAACCCAATGGGAGCTACTACAATCCAGCCTCCCAGTGACAGCAGTTGCTTAGAAGCCAGCCAAGGCCAATTAGGGCAAGGGCTTTCTTTTCATCTCACATCGTAAAGCCTCCACATTCCAAGCAACAAGAGATGAAAGACCAAACAATGACCATCTGCAAGAGAAACGGCCCAATCCCACTGACAGTGTGCTCTCCGGACCTCTCCTAACTTCCACACCCGCGATAACACGCTGGCCTCCCTGCTCGTTTATACCATGTTACATGGCCTTGATCAGCGAGGCTGAGTCAAGGGGAGTGGAGCCCCACATATTATGGGGGATGCAGAAAGCAGGGGACTCCACAGTGGTGGGCTGGGCACAAAAGGGATGGGAAGAGGTCCCTACTCATGGAATGTTACAATGAGGTTAGGGAGGTGAGGTTAGGGAGGCAAGGCCTATACAGAGATAATGACAGGTTAAACACTTCCTCAAGAAACCATTCCCTGAACTCCCAAATCAAATAGAAGCTCCCAGTTATACACCCTTAGAATTTCTTCCCCTTCATCACAGCGTGCATCACAGATCAATTCTTACCTAGGTAACTGATCATCTGTTTAAAATCTGTCCCTCTGAAGACACTGTAAGTGCCCTGAGGGTGAAAACCAGGCCGTCTTGCTCAAACACTGCCCTCTCAGCACCAGGCACAGTGACTGACATGAGGTGTCCTTTCATTAATGATCTAACACAGGTATGAACAAGGGACTCATGTAATAATGGGTTTATTGATAGGATAACAGACCAAGTGGTACCGGTCATTTAGCAAACATAAAGCACCTATGTATGATATGTCAGGTACTGTTGACAACAGAACCTGCCTTATGAAGTTGGTCCTCCCATGGGGACAGAGGCTCCTAGCAAGTCAGTGCAACGGAGTGTCATGCCTAGCTTAGTGACACTAGGGGAAAACAACTTCATAGAGGTTACCATTGAGTCTATGAGCAGATTGACCAGGAGAGGTATTACAGGCAGAGGAACTGGCTCAAACAAAGACCAGAGGTACGTGTACCAGCCTGTGGGCAGTCAGGGTGGTGACGTTGGTGGGTGTGTGGGAATGGGGGAGGCTATCTGGAAGTTGACCAAGATCATGGAGGATCTTACCAATAAAAAGCAGACCAGTATTTAATGATCTGCTCATTGTGCCATATAGAAAGTAAGCACAAAAAGAATTAAGAGGCTGGGAAGTCAGAAATGTGAGCTGAACTTGTGAATTCCGCATGAGGTCCTCACCATTATCTCTCAATGATTTGCCCTCCACAGAGCTTTCTCTGTCCAGACCAGAGCCCTGCCTATACTTTCTACTCTGAAGCTGACAGAAAAAGGTGACTTCCTCTGCAGCCCATTTGCAAATCTGGCAGTGAACTCAGTCAGCCTGGAGAATTACCTTGTGAGTTCCCTAGAAAAGAGAGTCTTCTTACCACGCATTGCTCAGCTATCTATCAGCTGACTCTCCCTGCACCTTGAGACCTATAGAAGATTTGCCCAACCCGTTGTCCCATGCCCTTTGGAAAACAAAAACCCTCCCCCAAGATGTCTGCAAATTCCCAAGGTCCTTATATTCTCAGGGTCATCTGTGTCTCCAAACGCCACTTCCATAGGAGCTGTTTCTGTTCAATACCACATAGACACAATGTGAAAACATCTTCCTCAGTTTCCACAAATAATTCCCACTCACACAAAACCTTCATGGATACAGTAGACTTTAACCAAAGGGTTTTTAAGGGATTGGGGGTAGAGGCTGGGGAGTTGTACAAAGAAGGATTGATAACATAGAAATAGCAAGAATGTCTGTAGTTCTTAAAGTGGCCTTTGGCCACCACCACTCCACTAGGAATTTCCACAGCTTTTCACAGGCTGTTGCCCCCAGCTTCGCACCTCCCTGTTTCCTCCCCTGTCTTCTTCCTTGTTCCCTTTCTTTTCTCTAACCTCCCTCTAAGGAGCTATATATAACAAATTTAAAGCTGGGCACGGTGGCTCACACCTGTAATCCCAACACTTTGGGAGGCCAAGGCAGAAGGATCCCTTGAGCCCAGGAGCTCAAGACCAACCTGGGCAACACAGTGAGACTTTGTCTCTATTTGATTTTTTTTTTTTTTTAATTGAGAAGGAGTCTCACTCTGTTGCCCAGGCTGGAGTGCAGTAGTGCGATCTCAGCTCACTGCAACTTCTGCCTCCCGGGTTCAAGTGATTCTCCTGCCTCAGCCTCCCAAGTAGCTGGGATTACAGGCATGAGCCACCACACCTGGCTAATTTTTATATTTTTAGTGGAGATGGGGTTTCACCATGTTGGCCAGACTGGTCTTGAACTCCTGACCTCAAGCGATCCACCTAAGTCAGCCTCCCAAAGTGCTGGGATTACATGCATCAGCCGCCACACCCGGCCTAATTTTTTTTTTTTTTTTTTAATTTACAAAAACGTTCAAGAAAGGAGATTTAGAAAAGTAGGTAACTTGTCTAAGGCCACACAGAAAGCAAATGGCCAAAAGAAGACTCCTATTCCATATCCTATTTTTTCCACTTTTCTTAGACTTACATCAAAACTATAACAATATCTTGTTTTTGAATGACTTTTTTAAATACAAGATTCAACCAAGAACAAGAAACATTAGACTTTCTCACTGTCCAACAACGGGTGGTCCTCACAAGCCCCCAGACACTGAAAGCATGCTGCCTGTTTTCCCGCCAGTTACGCATTGCAAAATGTGTTCAAAGGGAGAATTATATTCAACAATAAATTGTAAAGTGATTGTGCCTAATGAAACTATTATACGAATGTCTTAACTGTTTCCTTGGTGGATTTCCCTCTGCAAGAAAACAGATAGTAGCTTTTTCCTCAAGGCCATTGTCAGGATGAACCCTTGTGTAAATGTTACTGGACAAAGGGGGCCTTGATCCAGATCCCAATAGAGGGTTTTTGGATCTCACACAGGAAGGAATTCAAGGTGAGTGGCAGCGTGTGGTGAAAAGAGATAGTTTACTGAAAGCTACTCCATTACAGAGCAGGGTGTTCTCAGAAAGCAGATGGAGGAACACTGTCTCTAAGTTTCTCTTGTAGAGGGGCTTTGTCTATGTAAAGACAAAACTAAGCTGTGCCTGTGTGTGGATGGGCTGATGGCATGACAAAATTTATTACTTTATTGATGTAAAGAAAACTATCCCTGACATTTTAGTGTGTAAGTCCATCAAAGCATAACTATAATTATCTTGAAAGCATATATTGTTAAGGGTATTGGGACAGCTGGACTTTCTGCTGTTATACGAGTATGTCCTTGTTGGTATCTTCGGTCTGTTTCCTCAACTGTAAACATCTTAGGACCATGGGCTGTGACTGGCAAGGAATGTGCTTACTAGTTTCAAGACGTAGTTGACTTTTAAATGGTGTCACTCTGACTCTCCTAGGCTCCTGCTTCCCTGACATAAATGCCAAAAAGGGGAAAAAAAAAGAAAAGAAAAGATTTGTTTCTAGTCAAGACTTGTTAGCTCCAGGCTAATAAAATCCAGTTTAAAAAAAAGAAAAAGAAAGTAGTTGCATTCCAACTCTCTGGGTTAGTGGGATGCCAGAGAAACATCTGGCCCGGGGAAATGCTAAAGATTAGACAATGTTACGTTACTGGAAAGCACCCTCCAGGCAGGAAGAAGACTCCACAGGCCGGAGTCGACTCCTGGACATTCCCCTTCTTCCTCTTCCTGTTTTGTTGTTGTTGTTTTGTTTGTTTGTTTTTGAGACAGTCTCACTCTCTCACCCAGACTGGAATGCATTAGCACAACCTCGGTTCACTGCAACCTCCGCCTCCCAGGTTCAAGCGATTCTCCTGCCTCAGCCTCCCCAGTAGCTAGGATTACAGGCCTCTGTCACCACACCGGGCTAATTTTTGTACACTTAGTAGAGACAGGTTTCACCATGTTGGCCATAAGGTTGAACCCCTGACTTCAAGTGATCCACCCACCTCCACCTCCCAAAGTGCTGGGATTACAGATGCCTGGTCTCTTCCTCTTCCCTATAGACCCCCCTACGGTCCACTCAGAGTCTTGGAGGTATTCCCGCCAACCTCCAGTTTGTCCAGGATCAGACAACCCCTCAGGACTATGGGCCTGGCTTTCTCTGCTTCTCTGCAAGTTAACCTCAGGGAACCAACGTGTGATCAGGTCCCTTCATATAAAACTTACCAGTGTCTCAGAAATCACAGAAAGAGTCGGGGCTTTGGACTGGGCACCTTTCCACTAACTTTAAAGCAGGGATGGCTGTCCTGAGGTCTGGATGGGATCTAGTTCTTACAAGTCCTTGAAATTAGCAAGAAGAAAATAAAATTGTGCCATTCTGGATCATATCTGCACTGATTAACCTCATCTATTAAAGACAATATTACATTCAGGAGGAGACTACCCACCCCAACAACAAATGCAGCAGTTGTACAAATTCAGTAGGTCTCCACCTCATCTCATAGAACTATGAAGACCGTAAGGGTAGAAAGTGTTTCTTCCTTATTTTTGTTACTTAACCCTCTGTTTAACCCCCAGCTTTCCCCCTCCTCTGAAAACACTTGGCACTGGAGAAGAGTTGACTGAATTTTGCTCATGAATCTGGCTCTAGCATTCCATCAGATTGGCCTCCTTTCTCAAGTGCCCACCCAGCACCCAACAGAGGTTCCGATGCCATTTTCCAGTGCCAACCATACCCTCAACCGCCTTTCCAGTGTCAACCTTAACCTTAGCCGCCAAGATTCCCCAGAGCTCAGCCTTGAAGCCTTTCCTCTTGATTACGCCCAAGAGTATCAGACTCGAAAGCTTGGTCAACCGAGTCTTCAGCAGCCCCATCACAGATGCCATTTATATCCTGCTTGCTTTCTCACCAGCACACTTCTCTTCTAAAGGGAATCTAGGGAAACAATTTTTTCTGCCTCCACTGCATTCTCCTACATTCAGTTCCAAGCTGGTGCTGGGAACCGAATGTGTGTAAATGAAGGCTTTACATTCTCAAATGTGCAACTCTGCTGCCATGGTTTCAGACCAAAACGAAGATCTGGAGGCACTCATTGGTAGGCTTGGGTCACACAGATGTTCATCTGGATCTTTCAGGACAGATATTACACTTTTTGTAAATATTTAGATCTGGCCGGAACGTAGTCACCTAGAGTTCTCCCTATCGGTTGAACAGTTTGGCAGCCAATTCCGCAGCCAATCTCAACTTTAGTTCACTGCCAAATGATTCCCCTGCACCCTCTGAGTTTCTGTGGGAAGAATCTTTCCTTGCTTTCAAGATGATCTCAGATTTCTGACCAAACCCACTCAGGTTACAAGGAACTTCTGTGACTCATGTGACTCAAGAAAGAAAGGAGAAAGGAGAAATAGCTCTGAGGCTGCTGGCAGCTTCCCATTTGTCCACACCAGTAGATTTTGAAGGGCAAGAGAATAGGAATGAACCATATCTGAGCAGCCAATATAGAAAAAATCTATGCTATAAAAACACTTCTGTCACAACAAATTATACTTTAAACAAGAATAATGAATGTGTTCCATTCAAATATAAATCTCTAATGAGTAGGTTAAAATACAGATAATTTTGTCGAATTGTATTATTTGTGTGTGGGTATTAAAGAATGAATCAAATGGCGAGTGTATGTGTGTTTTCAAGACCAGACTTCAGGGCAAAACAATCTCAATTTTCATTTCCCTCAAGTGCAAACTGGTCATTTTTCCCCTAATAGTAATTTCCATTAAGAAATGGGCAAAATATATGTGTGTGCTTCTATGTGTGTGTTTTTTTAGGGCCGGCATAGTGGCTCACATCTGTAATCCTAGCACTTTGGGAGGCCGAGGCAGGCGGATCACTTGAGGTCGGGAGTTTGAGACCAGCCTGGCCAACATAGAGAAACCCTGTCTCCAGTAAAAATACAAAAATTAGCCAGGCATGGTGGCACACACCTGTAGTCGCAGCTACACGGGAGGCTGAGAGAGGAGAATCGAACCTGGGAGGCAGAGGTTGCAGTGAGCCGAGATTGCACATTGCACTCCGGCCTAGCAACAGAGCGAGACTCTGTCTCTAAATTAATTAATTAATTAATTAATTAAAGTTAGAAAATTGAAGTTCAGAGAAGTTATGCGACCGGCCTCAATCACAGAGCTAGTGAAAGGCAGGACAGGAGTACAGGAGTACAGACCTGTTCCAAGGACTGTGCTCTTCCATTTAACCACAGGTCTCGGAGTCGGCCTGCCCTTAAGTAGCTGAAGGATGTGGGATAAAAACAACTGCCCCACTTCACTGTGTTAGTGTGTAATAATAACAATAGCATTAATAGTAGTAGTAATAACAGATAAATAAATGATAACCGCTGTTACAATGTGTCTCATGCATCTCTTTGAGTTTATACTATTTGGAGTTTGTTGAGTTTCCCATATGCGTACATTCATGTCTGACATCAAATTTGGAGCCTGGGCAACACAGTGAGACCCCATCTCTACAAAAAAAGTAAAAATTAGCCAGATGTGGCACACCTGTAGTCCTAGCTACTAGAGAGGCTGAGGCAGGAGGATCACTTGAGTCCAGGAGTCTGAGACTGCAATGAGCTATGATGGTGCCACTGCACTTCAGCCTGGGTGACAGAACAAGACCCTGTCTCTTAAAAAAAGAAAAAAAAAGGAAAGAAAAAAACAAGAAGGTAAGCTTTTAAAAAAACTTTTTTTTTTTTGAGACAGTCTCACTCTGTCACCCAGGCTGGAGTGTAGTGGCCCAATCTCGGCTCATTGCAACCTCCACCTCCCGAATTTAAGCAACTCTCCTGCCTCAGCCTCCCAAGTAGCTGAGATTACAGGCACCACCACGCCCAGTTAATTTTTGTATTTTTTAGCAGAGACGGGGTTTCACTGTGTTGGCCAGGCTGGTCTCGAACTCCTGACCACAGGTGATCAGCCTGCCTTAGCCTCCCAAAGTGCTAGGATTACAGATGTGAGCCACTATGCCGGCCCTAAAAAACTTTTTTAATGAGGTAAAATATACATATATAATTTACCATCTTTACCATTTTTAAGTGTACAGTTCGGTGGTAATACATTTATTTTCTTTTCTTCCCTTCATCCTCCCCATTCCCCCCCACTTCCTAGCCTCTAGTAACCACCAATCTACTTTCTGTTTTCATGAGATCCACATTTTTTTAGCTCCCACATACGAATGAGAACATGAAATGTGTCTTTCTGTGTTTAACTTAATATAGTGGCCTCCAATGCCATCCATGTTGCTGCAAATAACAGAAGTTTGTCCTTTTGGGGGCTGAATAATATTCCATCATGTGTGTATACGTACATTATCTTCATTCATCTATTAATGGGCACTTAGGCTGATTCCGTATTTTGGGTGTTGTGAATAGTGCTGCAATAAACATGAGAGTGCAGGTATCTCTTTGATATACTGATTGCCTTTCTTTTGGATATGTATCTAGTAGTAGAATTGCTGGATCACATGGTAGTTCTATTTTTAGTTTTTTGACAAACCTCCATATTGTTCTCTGTAGTGACTGTACTAATTCACATTCCTCCCAACAGTGTATGAGGATTCCCCTTTCTCCATATCCTTTCCAGCATCTGTTAGTGTCTTTTTTATTCAAGCCATTTTGACTGGGGTTAGATGATATCACATTATGATATTGATTTGCATGTCTCTGATGATTAGTGATATTGAACATTTTTTCTTATACCTGTTGGCAATTTGCATGTCTCCTTTGCACTCCGGCCTAGCAACAGAGCGAGACTCTGTCTCTAAATATTAATTAATTAATTAATTAAAGTTAGAAAATTGAAGTTCAGAGAAGTTATGCGACCGGCCTCAACAGAGAAATGTCTGTTCAATTTTTTTGCCCATTACTAAATTGGATTTTTTTACTATTGAGTTGTTTAAGCTCCTTATATATTTTTATTATTCATCCCTTGTCAGATGAATAGTTTGCAAATATTTTCTCCCATTCTGTGGATTGTCTATTCACTTTGTTGATTGTTTCCTTTGCTATACAGAAACTTTTTAGCTTGATGTAATCCCAACTGTCTATTTTTGCTTTGGTTGCCTATGCTTCTGAGGTCTTATCCAAGAAATCTTTGCCCAGACCAACACCTGAAAGTATTTTCCCAATGCTTTCTCCTAGTACTTTCATAGTTTCACGTGTTAGTTCAACTCTTTAATCCATTTTGACTTTATTTTTTTGTATAGTGAGAGATGGGGGTCTAGTTTCATTCTTCTGCATACAGTTATCCTGTTTTCTCAGTACCATTTATTGAAAAGACTGTACTTTTCCCCCTGTAAGTTTTTGGTGCTTTTGTCAAAGAAGAGTTGGTTATAAATGCATGAATTTGTAACTGGGTTCTCTATTCTGTTCCACTGGTCTATGTGTCTGCTTTTATGCCAGTACCATGCTGTTTTGGTTACTATGCCTTTGTAATAAGTTTTGAAGTCAGGTATTGTGATCCCTCCAGCTTCGTTTTTTGGTTTGGGGTTTTTTTTGTTTTGGTGTGTGTGTGTGTGTGTGTCTCACTCTGTTGCCCAGGCTGGAGTGCAGTGGTGCACTCATAGCTCACTGCAGCCTCAAACTCCTGGCCTCACGCGGTTCTCCCACTTTGGCCTCCCAAAGTGCTGAGATTACAGGTATAAGACATTGCACCCACCCCAGCTTTGTTCTTTATGCTCAGTATTGCTTTGCCTATTCAGGGTCTTTCATGGTTCTATATAAATGTTAGGGGTTTTTTCTATTTCTGTGAAGAGTGTCATCGGTATTTTGATAGGAATCGCATTGAATCTGTAAGTTGTTTGGTGTAGTATTGTCATTTTAACAATATTATTCTTCCAATCCATGAACATGGAATATATTTCCACTTTTTGGTGTCCTCTTCTATTTCTTTCATCAGAATTTTATTTCCTTGTACAGAACTTTTATTTCTTTGGTTAGACTGACTCCTAGGTATTTTATATTTTTTGCAGCTACTGTAAATGGGATTACTTTCTTATTTTTCAGATTGTTCACTGTTGGCACATATAAATGCTACTGATTTTTGTATGTTAAGTTTGTATCCTGCAACTTTACTGAATTTGTTTTACGTTCTAACAGTTTTTGGTGGAGTCTTTAGGTCTTTCTAAGTAATAAGATCATGTCCTCTTCAAACAAGGTTAACTTGACTTCTTCCTTTACAATTCGGATGCCCTTTTATTCTTTCTTTGTCTAGTTGCTCTGGCCAGGACTTCCAGTATCATGTTGAATAAAAGTGGTAAAAGTGGGCAATTCTTATCTTGTACCAGTCTTTAGAGAAAAGGCCTTCAAATTTTCCCTTCAGTCTGATGTTAGCCATGAGTTCGACATAGATGGCCTTTAATAATTTGAGGTATGTTCCTTCTATACCCATTTTGATGAGGCTTTTTATGATAAAGGGATGTTGAATTTTATCAAATACTTTTTGACATCTATTGAAAAAATTATATGGTTTTTGTTATTGATTCTGCTAATATGGTATATCATGTTTATGTCAATTGAATCATTTCTGAAGCATCCCTGGGATGAGTCCCACTTGATCGTAGTCAATGATCCTTTTGATGTATTATAGGATACAGTTTGCTAGTATTTTGTTGAGGATTTTTGCATGTATGTTCATCAGTGATATTGGTCTGTAGTTTTCTTTTGTTGTTGTGTCCTTGTCTAGTTTTCGTATCAGGGTAATACTGACCTCATGAGTTTGGAAGTACTCCCTCTTCTTCAATTTTTTTTTTTTTTAAGAGTTTGAGTAGGATTGATATTAGTTCTCCTTTAAATGTTAGGTTGAATTTGCCTGTGAATCCATCAGGTCCTAGGCTTTTCCTTGATGGAAGACATTTTATTTTACCTTTGCTCTCATTACTAGTTATTGGTTTGTTGAGATTTTCTATTTCTTCACAATTCACTCTTGGTATGTTGTACATAGAAGATGAAAAGTATCATTTCATTTCTTCACATTAATTTCTTCTAGGTTTTTCAATTTATTGGTGTATGCTTGTTCACAATAGTCTCTAATGATTCTTCGTATTTCTGAAGTCTCAGTTGTTATGTCTCCTTTTTTCATTTCTGATTTTATTCATTTGGGTCTTCTCTCTTTTTTTAAACCTTTAGTCTAGCTAAAGGTTTATCAATTTTGTTTATCTTTTCAAAAAACCAACTTCTCATTTTGTTGATCTTCTGTATTTTTTTGGCTCAATTTCACTTATTGCTTCTCTGATCTTTATTATTTCTTTCTTTCCACCTATTTTGGGTTTGGTTTGCTCTTGCTTTTCTAGCTCCTTGAGGTGCATTATTGGGTTGTTTCTTTGGAATATTTCTTTTCTGTTATAAGTGTTTTTGCTATAAACTTCCCTCTTAGTACTGCTTTTGCCATACCCTATAAATTTGGGTATGTTGTATTTCCATTTTCATTTGTTTCAAGAAATTTTTAAATTTCCTTCTTAATTTCTTCATTGACTCCTTGGTCACTAAGGAGCATGTTGTTTAATTCCATGTGTATACATATTTTCCAAGGTTCCTCTTGTTATTGATTTCTAGTTTTATTACATTATGTTCAGAGAATACTTTACCCCATCTCTACCAAAATGCAAAATTTAGCTGGGTGTGGTGGTGTGAACCTGAGTCCCAGCTGCCTAGGAGACTGAGGCAGGAGGATCACCTGAACCCAAGGAGGTCAAGGCTGAAGTGAGCTATGATTGTATCACTGGATTCCAGCCTGGGAGACAGTGAGACTTTGTCTCAAAAGAAAAAGGGCAGGATCGGGGAGGGGACAAAAAGCATTCTTAGTTTAAGAATAGGTTTTGCTTTAAAAATCATAGTACACTCACCAATTCTTGCTGAAATCAATAATTACACAAGAGACTAACAATACTAATAGCCTGTTGTAAATTGATCACAAGCCTTTTTAATAAAGCCCTTTTTTAAATTATACTTTAAGTTCTGGGATACATGTGCAGAATGTGCAGGTTTGTTACATAGGTATACATGCATCACGGTGGTTTGCTGCACCCATCAACCCATCACCTATATTAGGTATTTCTCCTAATGTTGTCCCTCCCCCTGCTCCTCGACAGGCCCCAGTGTGTGATGCTCCCCTCCCTTTGTCCATGTGTTCTCATTGTTCAACTCCTACTTATAAGTGAGAACATGCGGTGTTTGGTTTCCTGTTCCTGTGTTAGTTTGCTGAGAATGATAGTTCCTAGCTTCATCCATGTCCCTGCAAAGGACATGAACTCATTCTTTTTTATGGCCACACAGTATTCCATGGTGTATATGTGCCAGATTTTCTTTATCTAGTCTATCATTGATGGGCATTTGAGTTGTTGGTTCCAAGTCTTTGCTACTGTAAATAGTGCTGAAATAAATATACGATAAAGCACATTATTTTTAGCCCTTATGTAATCAAAAAGCAGGTTCAGTCACATGCCACTTACAGAGTCCAGTTAACAAGAGCAAGGTCTGGTATAAAGAGACATTTGGGTGGGCGCGGCGGCTCATGCCTGTAATTCCACTACTTTGGGAGGCCGAGGCAGGCGGATCACGAGGTCAGATTGAGACCATCCTGGCTAACACAGTGAAACCCCATCTCTACTAAAAATACAAAAAATTAGCTGGGCGTGGTAGTGTGTGCCTATAGTCCCAGTTACTCTAGAGGCTGAGGCAGGAGAATGGTGTGAACCTCGGAGGCGGAGCTTGCAGTGAGCCAAGATCACGCCACTGCACTCCAGCCTGGGCAACAGAGCAAGACTCCATCTTAAAAAAAAAAAAAAAAAGAGAGAAGTGACTTTTTATTCCAAAGCTAGCTTAGAGGAAGAAGTAAAGGCTCCTGCCTTTCAGGGTACCAATTCCCTTTTGGAACAGAAAGCAGGTGCTTTTAAAGGGGGACTTGGCACGTTAGATGAACTTGCCCTGTAGGGAGTGTCTGGTGAAGGGGAGGTAAAAGGTTATAATTGCATTTCTGAAGAGCTAAGTAGGAAGTTGGGAGCAGGGGGAAAGGAGAAAGAAAAAAGAACAAATAATAATAATTTTAAAAATAACTCTTTTTCTTAGACAAATGGGAGTACTCAGTTACACTAATATCCTATATAAGCAAGCATTATGCTTGAGGTAGGGGTGTTCCTCCTCTTGCTTTCTGAGGACACCCTATTCTTTAATAAGAGTAGTTTCTAATAAACCACCTTAACTTCACCAGACTCTGTGATCCACCCTGAATTCTTTTTCTGTGTGAGGTCTGAGACCTCTTTCCAGTAACACACAGACATCAACCTGCTCTCAAATGAGGGTGGCATATGTTATATCCCACAATCTGCTTAAGTTGCATTTTTTTTCTTTTGCAAATACCATTTTCCCCTACAAGAATGGAGCCTTGACTCTCCTCCTTGTACTCTGGGAATTATTGAGGGTTATTATGGCAACAAATTACGAGGCCCATATTTGCTAGAAAATAAATATTGCCTCAGTGTTACCACAAATGAGGTCAGTTCCACATTCCACGAGGAATCCTGCTCTCGGGGCCAAACAGATAGAATGATAAAGAGCATTCTTTACAAAATGAGCTGAGGCTCTCCCTGCCTGGGACAAATCTATTCTCCAACAGCTGGGACAGAGACAGATACACGCAACCTTTATTGTTTACCCTGCTAAAAGGGAGGCCGCTTGTGTGGTCATGAGGACGGCCATTTACCAAAAGGGCTGGGATTTAGAGTTCTGGCTTATCTTTACCTAAATCAGTAGTTGAAGACTAAAACAAATTGTACCCACAAATAGCAATGGAAAATTACCAGGAAGATAAAGTTAGGCAGATAAACAGCTTTGAAGGAATACTTATGAAATGTTATTTTATGTTGTAGTGGTTGTTCTCTAAGCTGAACTGCATAAAGAATAACATATATCTGAATGATGCTCAAAACGTTTGGCATTAGACCAGATACAGTGGCTTATGTCTATCATCCCAGCACTTTGGCAGGCCAAGGCAGGAGGATCAGTTGAGCCCAGGAGTTCAAGACTATCCTGGGCAACATGGCAATACCTTTGTCTCTACTAAAAATCAATCTATCTATCTATCTATCTATCTATCTATCTATCTATCTATCTATCTATCTAATCTATCTATCTATCAGGCATGGTGGTACACGCTTGTAGTCTAGCTATTAAATCTCAAAAAATTTACCAAACCAGATTACCAGATTCAACCACTCCTTTAGAGATGGCAGTCACTCTGTAAATAATTCACTCTGTAAATAATTATTCACTCTGTAACTAATTATTCAGCACCTATTGTATGGCAGGCATTACACTAGGTCCTGGTGAGACAAGAGTGAACCAGACAGGGCTTCAGCCCTTGTGAAGTTGACACCTTCGTGGTTGGGACAGACAGTAAACTAGTGAAAAAGACAAAAGGAAGCAAATATACAAAAAATATACTTTAAAACTGCAAGAAAGAGGAGTATATGGTATTGTCCTAGAATACAACAGGGTTCTACCTACACCACTGGCCTGAGGAAGGCTTCTCCAAGATGGTGACATGTAAGCTGAGATCTGAAGAATGCTTAGGTTTTCTGCAGGGGATTTGGGGGAACAGCAGTTCAGGGAGAAGGGCAGTAAATGCAGAGCTCTTGAGATGGGAATGGAATTGGTGCATCTGAGGACTTCAGAGTAGGCTAATGTAACCAAAACATAGTGAAGGGCTTGAGGCTGGGAAGCAGGCAGTAACTGGATCCTATCAGGCTTAGTTAGACAGTGTGGGGAGTTTGGATTATATTCCAAAAGCAGGAGGAAGCTTTCAAATGGTGATACAGGGGAGGGGAGTGACAAGATCTGATTTACTCTTTTAGAAAGATCCACAGGATTGTGGAAGAGAACTAAAGGGGAAGGCAGAGACCAGTTAAGAGGCCATGTCAGTCATCCAAGCAAGAAACAGTGGCAGTTTGGACTCTTGTGGTGGCATCAGAAATGAGAGACAGGCACGGTGGCTCACACCTGTAATCCCAGCACATTGGGAGGTCAAGGTGGGCAGATCACCTGAGATAAGGAATTCAAGACCAGCCTGGCCAACATGATGAAACCCCATCTCTAAAAATACAAAACTTAGCCAGGCATGGGTGGCACACAAGTGTAATCCCAGCAACTAGGGAGGGTGAGGCAAGAGAATCGCTTGAACCCAGGAGGCGGAAGCTGCAGTAAGTCAAGATCGGACCACTGCACTCCAGCCTGAGCAACAGAGCAAGACTCAGTCCCTGCCCCCTACCCCAAGAAAAAAAAGAAAAGAGAGACAGACAAAACCCATTATATATGTTGGAGGTAGAACCAGAACTTTCTGATAGATAAGATGTAACAGGTGGGAAGGGGGAGGAGTAGGTCAAAAAGAGTTCCCAGGTTTCTCACTTGAAAAAATGAATGGGGCTGGGTGCAGTGGCTCGTGCCCATAATCCCAGCACTTTGGGAGGCTGAGGTGGGCAGATCACTTGAGGCCAGGAGTTCAAGACCAACCTGGCCAACATAGTGAAACCCCATCTCTACTAAAAATACAGAAACTAGTTGGGCATGGTAGCGGGCGCCTGTAATCCCAGTTACTCAGGAGGCTGAGGTATGAGAATCACTTGAACCCGGGAGGCAGAGGCTGCAGTGAGCCAAGATCACGCCACTGCACTCCAGCCTGGGCAACAGAATGAGTCTCTGTCTTCAAAAATAAAAAAAAAAAGAATGGATGGTTGTGGCATTATTAGAAAAGACTGGCAGACGGACAGGTTTTGAAGGAGAAAGCAGAAATTCATGTTTGGAAATGTTAAGTTTGAGGTGTCCACAGGACAACCATCAGTGGCTTTATCTGTGGTCAAGTAAAATTTTTAATAGGTAAAAGACACACTAACCCCTTTATTTCTTCAGGTTGTTTGTAGCCCGGTGCTCGCATCTATGAAGATACTTGTGAAAAGTGAAAAGGGTTTGAAAACTTGATTCAGATTATTATCACACTAACTTGAGAATTTTCACTGAATAATAAACTGGCTTGATGAGGACAAATATGGGCTTCAGTACTCAGTACTTGTTTCTTGGGCTTTTTTTTTTTTTTTGAGACAGTCTTGCCCTGTTGCCCTGGCGGGAGTGCAATGGAACAATTATGGCTCGCTGCAGCCTTGATCTCCCAGGCTCAATCAATCCCCCTACTGCAGCCTCCTGAATAGCTGGGACTACAGGTGCATGCCACCATGCCCAGCTACTTTTAGGGTTTTTGTTTTCATAGAGACTGAGTTTTGCCATTTGCCCAGGCTGGTCTCAAACTCCTGGGCTCAAGTGATCCGCCCACCTAGGCCTCCCAAACATAGAGGGTTACAGGCATGAGCCACTGCGTCCTGCAGGGCTTCTTCAAGAATACAAGGCTTACAAGCCTGGGAGGTGCTTCTTTAGCCAAGAACTACAAAGAAAGGTGGGTAGGAAGAAGGACACTGTTCTATTTCTTTTTTAAAATTATTAATTCTTGGCCGGGCACAGTGGCTCATGCCTGTAATCCCAGCACTTTGGGAGGCTGAGGCGGGTGGATCACCTGAGGTCAGGAGTTCGAGACCAGCCTGGCCAACATGGTGAAACCCCATCTCTACTAAAAATACAAAAATTAGCTGGGTGTGGTGGCGGGCGCCTGTAATCCCAGCTACTCAGGAGGCTGAGGCAGGAAAATCATCGCTTGAACCCAGGAGGCGGAGGTTACAGTGAGCCAAGATCACGCCACTGTACTCCAGTCTGGGTGACGAGCAAAACTCCATCTCAAAAAAATATATATTTATATATATATAAATTCTTCTGTCTCAATGGTTGCAGAACACTGGTGGAAATGGGTGAGTCAATTTTTGAAGAGAACCAACCGATGAGCTACTTGAAAGCGGAAATGCTGCTTTGAAAATCCTCCAGGGCAAGAACCACCTTCCCTTACTTTTGTGGCGACAGCAGTTCTCTCTGCAGCTATGTGGAGACTTTAACGGTGTTTATCTGGGACACTTTCCAGAAGTGTCTTGCAGCAGAACCTTGCTATAAAGTTAAATTGTGTGAAACTAACAATGATTTTTCTATGTGCAAGGGAGGCTAGAAATATCCCAGACATAACAAAAGCAAAATGAGCACAATCTGTTTCCTATCTTTAAGATAATTTCAATTCCAGAGGGAATTTAAAAGTTTGGAGTTTAAAAAGCCAAACAGATCATTTATCATAGGTCTAATGTATTAGTGGCCACATGTACACAATTGATCAAAGCATCCTGGCTATTTTTATAATCCGCTGGTAGTTCCTACATCAATTGAGGTGATACAAATGATCGCTCAGCTCTGGTCGTTATGTTCACAGAGATATGGTGGTATTTTTTAACTTCTCACCTTAGAATTGGTTTTAACTTCAAGAGTTGTGCTTCCAAGATTTCTATACTCCTCTACCACCCACAAACTCCACAATTCCCACTGTAAACAACAGCTGCTGCTCTGACATTTCACTCCTGTGGAATGAAATGTGCTTTACTTCCCTGGCATCAAAAAGGGCATGATATATACTCCTTGCCTACCTCTCCAGTCTTATCATCTGATATCTCCACATCAAAATGTGCACATTAGCAATATATGTCTAATCCCCTCTTCCTGAGTATGGACTGGATGGAGTCACTTGCTTCAAAGGAGCAAAATACAGAAAAAGCGATTCGCTTACAAATGACTGTGTCTTCGATCATGGTGGCACTCTCCCTTACCCTCTTACCTGCTCTGCTGAAGCAGGCCGTCATGTTGGGAGATGCTCTGTGAAGAGGCCTACACAGCAAGAAACAGAGGGAGGAACTGAGGCCTCAGTCCAACCACCAAGTATGGGAGTGAGCTGGGAGGCGGATCCTTCCTGGTCAAGCCCTGAGATGACTGCAGTCTTATGAGTGACTCTGAGCCAGAGGTGGCCTTCTGGTGTGCAGAACTGAGATAATAAATGTGTGCTGTTTTAAGCCACTATGTTTGGGAGTAATTTGTTACGCAGCAGTAGGTAACTAATACATTCACCCAGCAGGGTGGTTATGAGGATGAAATGAGGTCATATAAGAAGTATTTAGCAAAATGCCTGACACCATAGTGGGCACTGCACAATTAGCTCTATTCTCCTTCTTCCATCTATTTCCACTGCCACCCCCACGGTCCAGGCACCCATCGCTTCACGTCTAGATTCCTGCAACAGTTTTGCAAATAGTTTCCTCACTTTCCTTTGTCCACCTGGTTATCTTCTTTAAAAAACAAATAGCTTGCTATTCCTCAAAAGATAAAGACTGATTGACATTCAAGGCCGTCCAGGCTGTCTCCAACCTGTATTTCCAAGTTCCTTTCTCATTACACTCTCACACCTCACTACCACTCTACTAAGATCAATATATTCGCTATTACCCAAATATATTTTGTATATTCCCAACCTAGTAACTGTGCTAATGAAATTTTACCCATTCAGTATTCATTCTCTCTTTTCTCCTGAGTTCCAAACCACCACTCTCCCTACCCCATCACTGAAAGTACCATTCCTCATCACTAAGCTTTTCCAAACCTCATCACCCCATGATGATTTTTTCCTTCTCTACATTAAGAATATTTACTTATTTGGCATGTAGGAACAAAAGTTCTCTTGAAGCAACTCATGAACAAATACCTAGAGTGTTAATGTTACTGTGAACAATGTTTTTCTAATATGGTATCAGATCTGCAAAATTCCGCATTAAAAAAAAAAAAAATGTGGCCAGGCACAGTGGCTCACACCTGTAATCCCAGCACTTTGGGAGGCCGAGGTAGGTGGATCACTTGACGTCAGGAGTTCAAGACCAGCCTGGCCAACATGGTGAAATCCCGTCTCTACCAAAAAATACAAAAATTAGCCAGGCGGGGTGGTGTGCTCCTGTAGTCCCAGCTACTGAGGAGGATGAGGCACAAGAATCACTTGAATCCAGGAAGCAGAGGTTGCAGTCAGCTGAGATTGCACCACTGCACTCTAGCCTGGGCGACAGAGTGAAACGCTGTCTCAAAAAATAAATAAATAAATAAAAATAGAAATAAAAAATGCAAGCAGAAGTCGTGCCTCTTTTTCATGACACCTCAGAGGCAATCAGCTGCTTCAAGATGCTTCAGTGATGAGGTAGGGAGAAAGGTGGTTTGGAACTCAGGAGAAAACAGGGAAGGAATACTGAATGGGTAAAATTTCAAGATAAAAAGCAAACCATGCTTTTTATGAGAAGCGTATGGCCACAGAAGTTGCTGCTGGCGCTCTGGGTAAACACTGGAAGGGTTATGCAGTCTGAATCAGTGGTGGGAACAAGGTTTCCTCATGAAGCAGGATGTCTTGACCCATGGCCATGTCTGCCTGCTGCTGGGTAAGGGGCATTCCAGTTATAGACCCGGGAGAACTGGAGAAAGAAAGCAATAATCTGTTCAAGTGTGCATTGTGGATGCCAATCCGAGCATTCTCAAATTGGTTATTGTTAAAAAAAAAAAAGGAGAGAAGGGGCCGGGCGCAGTGGCTCATGCCTGTAATCCCAGAACGTTGGGAAGCCAAGGCGGGCAGATCACAAGGTCAGGAGATCGATACCATCCTGGCTAAAATGGTGAAACACCGTCTTTACTAAAAATACAAAAAATTAGCCGGGCATGGTGGTGGGCGCCTGTGGTCCCAGTTACTCGGGAGGCTGAGGCAGGAGTATGGGGTGAATCTGGGAGGTGGAGCCTGCAGTGAGCCGAGACTGCACCATTGTACTCTGGCCTGGGCGACAGAGCAAGACTCCATCTCAAAATAAATAGATAGATAGATAAATAAATAAGGAGAGAAGGATATTCCTGGGCTGATCCTATGGTGTCTCATCTCCTGGGGCCCAAGATCTAGCAGAATCCGCAAACTTTTCAATCTCTCTCAAGAAGATGATGTCTGCCAGTATGTCATAAGCAAGCACTTAAACAAAGAAGGTAAGAAACCTAGGACCAAAGTACCCAAGATTCAGCATCTTGTTCCTCCACGTGTCCTGCAGCACAAACGCCAGCATATTGCTCTGAAGAAACAGTGTATTAAGAAAAATAAGGAAGAGGCTCCAGAATATGCTAAACTTTTGGCCAAGAGAATGAAGGAGGCTAAAGAAGAGTGCCAGGAACAGACTGCCGAGAGACACAGACTGTCCTCACTGCGAGCCTCTACTTCTCAGTCTGAATCCAGTCAAAAATAAGATTTTTGGCCGGGCGCAATGGCTCACGCCTGTAATCCCAGCACTTTGGGAGGCTGAAACAGGGGGATCACGAGGTCAGGAGATTGAGACCATCCTGGCCAAAATAGCGAAACCCCATCTCTACTATAATACAAAAAATTAGACGGGCATGGTGGTGCGTGCCTGTAGTCCCAGCTACTCAGGAGGCTGAGGCAGGGGAATTTTTTGAACCTGGGAGGTGAAGGTTGCAGTAAGCCGAGATCACGCCACTGTGCTCCAGCCTGGTGACAGAGCAAGACTTGGTCTCAAAAGAAAAAAAAAAAAAAATTAAATTGAGTAACAAATAAGTAAGATCAGACTCTCAAAAAAATCTGGAAATATTCAAATTGTCCCTTTTCAGAGTCTGTGTTTCAGACTCAGAAATAACCTGAATGTTAAACATCCAGTTTGCAATTTATTTGCTGAATGATCTAAAGCAAATAGCTTAAACTCGCTCAACTTTAATTATCTCACCAACAGAATGAGAATACCAGCTTGCAGGGTATTTGTGTGAATTAAAACATAAAGTGCCTTCATAAATAATAGCGATCTGCCTTTCAGGTAATCAATACAAAACATCCTACATATAGAACATTCAAATTGATAACTAAAATACATTAAATATAATTGAGTGGCCATTTGCATTACTGTCAAACTTTATATTTCTGCAATCACTAAAAAAGACTACTCTTTGCAAATTTTTCTAGAACAGTAATCACTGCAAAAGCCCTTTTACTATTTTCAGGCAACAACATTCTGGGAATTCATTGTATGCTAGTTGCTATGTGGAGAGAAAATCAGAACCCTGCATTTAAGAAATTTAGAGTACAAACAAGAACACAGAACGTCTTTTGTGCAAAGTAAGCAAATACTTTCTTGTGGATTTAGTCACGAGGAAAAGATCCCAGAGAAGAATGCCAAGAATATCGTAAGTTTAAAATCAGAACAAAATGGGATCAATTAGGAAAAACTACATACAGGAAATACTTTATATGGTAGTTGATCCTTTGTATGCTGACTGTAGAGTTTAAAATATATGATAATTCTGCAGTCTTCTGAGTTAAAATTATTCAAGTGCCCATAAGGTTCAGAAATTCAGATGAATACAGTGAATAAATAATTTACTGATATTCCATGATATGTTTAATGTGTTGTTCCTCACTAGCAATTCATAATTCAATACGCTGTGCAAAATTGTAATAAACGATGTGCTCTAAAGCAGCATTTCCATCAATCTTTGTACATGTATCCACAACACATTGCCTCAGATGATTTTTCACTGAATCCACTTTTGCCTTCAGCACACCCAACACGTAGTAATCAAGAGAGTTCAATCTATTAAAAATATATATAGTCTCCAGACTTTGTGGTCACTTGAATTTTATTTCTTATAAGATTCACATACTCGAAGTCATATAAGCATTTTAACCATGTATATTATACCAAGTAAAAATGAATACTAAAAATGAGGTAATGGAGAAAACAACAAAATTAGATTTCTTTTGCTTTCAAATAATTCCACACCAAAACATTTTGCTGGAAATGAAGTGATTTTTAATTTATAAATAAAAGACTCTCTAAATGATTTTCAGAATATATTACAAGTTTAGTTTTAAATAGACTTATATTTATAACAGGTCTTACAATGATTTCAATAAATAGGGACTCCAGAGCACAATGTGGAGGTACAACAATCACGTGTTGACCTCTTAATATTCCAAGGGGATCAAAATCTTTTTCAAACACAGAAGGAAACTGGGCTTTGTACAGTGCTAACCCCTAATAGCTATTCTCCTTTATAAACTACAATATTATTGTCAGTTTCATATACTTTTACTTTATAAAGAACTCCTACAGGAAGAACTTTCTGGAGGCTGTCCCAGATATAAACAGCTACATTTTCAGTCGTGCTATAGGAAAACAAACAAACAAACAAAAATTCAAAATGCAAACAATAAAATTTCATGTTTAATATTTATAGAGAATAGAAATTCTAGTTTTGAAAGATTTAATTAAAACTTCAGAAATCACACAACAATCAAATATTCAAATCAATTCTTGTTTTACAATCTATATAAAGCAAGGTATAGTGCCACCCACCTCACCACATCTGCAAAGTATGGCACATCCATATCCAGATTCTTATGATCAAGGGGCTGCATAATCGCCTCCTAGAGACAAAACCAAGGGAAAATATCATTGGCTCCATGTATGACTCAAATTCCAAATTGTTACACTTATGCCTCTAAACCTCACCTTATCACTTAGCCACTAACTAAATACTTGTAAGTACTAGATTTGAGTCTTACAAAGCAACCTTACAAAATTTTAAGTTGTGAAATAAAGTCAGGCCCAGCTGTTGGTAATGATTAGGAACCCTTGTTACTGAATAAAAAGAGGTGAGAAACCAAAACACAGAGAATCCTGGAGCTTTCTCGCAACACAAGCCACTGTAATTCAGAATTCAGTTTAGCACTCTGGGAATCCTGTCCAAAGAGTTAGCACCAATATTTTTCCATAACACTGTTACACCTACGGAACAATGCCACAATATCATGGACAAAGATCCAGTGACTACTACATTTTATAAAGCAGATCTGACCGAAATTATGTAAGCAGTTCTAAATTTCTGCTAGGAGGAGTAATTTAAGAATGGTTTTGGGCTCACGGAAGGAAAAGTACAAATATGTAAAGACTATTACTCCCTAATGTTCATGTATATTAACATAATGTTTTTCCTCATCATCAGCAAGGATTAAATCGCCTTATTCTTTCTTTGCTTTTTGCTTTTAGCTATTGCAAAAAATCTAGCATTTGTGAAAAAAATCTAATTTTCCATATGGTGTAGTTTCAAGAAGGGTACATTAATAACAGTAATAGCAATCATTTCTTGAGAAAAACTAGAATCATACAAAAAGAGTAAGTCCTAGATCAAACGGTTGTTGAAACAGATCCAATGAAGGGATGTTCCACATGAATAGCAAGAAAATAGGTATCTTTGCTTCATCTTCAATCCCAGTTCCAGTCCCAATTTCTCCAGTAAAGCCTCTTATGCCGGACTTTTTGTTTTCTTTTGTTTTGTTTTTAGAGACAGGGTCCCTGTCATCCAGGCTGGAGTACAAGTGGCACAATCATAGCTCACTGCAGCCTTGAACTCCTGGGCTCAAGCAATCCTCTCCCCATGGTAGGGTTCTAAGTTCACTCTATATGCCACGATGAGTCACTTTCACTGATGAAAGTGTGTGGTGTCCTTCAGGCACACAAAAGCAGAAAACAGCACAGAGAACCCCTCCTGCAGTATTCAGTCAGATGTTGAGGGCTTTTATGTTGCTTTCTTATCTCTTTCCTTTCTTTTCTCTTTCTTTTCTTTTCTTTTCTCATTTTCTTTCTTTTTCTTTCTTTCCCCTCCCCTCTAATCTCCTCCCCTCCCCTCTACTCTCCTCTCTTTTCCTCTTCTCCTGTCTCTGTCTCTCTCTCTCTCCCCCATGGCCCCCCCAACCCCTGCCCCATAAATGCATGCAGGCCCTATCTCTATAACTTTCCTAAAGTACTTTGAGCACAGTGCTGTTTCTTCATTCACTCATTCTTTTCCTCATTTATGAAATCAACAGTTAATTAACAATTACTATTCTTCACCTCCTAGAAAAAGTAATGTATACACTCTGTGGGCTACATCTCATTCATCTTTGTATACTTAGCTCACAAACTGATGCAAAGTAGACAAATTTGTTGAATATATGAATAATGTGAAAGAAGTAAACACCACTAATAACATCATTTTAACAAAGCAAATGTCAAATTTCAGAACAAAACGAAGCTGCAAGTGCAATGACGGCATAATAACCAGCTGGATGGAAAGAAATCTACTCCCAACTTTGCAAATAACCAGCCACACAATCTGCGGCAAGTCCGTTAACTGTTCAGCATCTCTCAATCTTAATCTACGGATTGAAGAAGTTGGTTTGAATAATCTCCAAAGTCTCTTACAAAGCAAGAATTCTATAATGATATAATCAGTTAAGTTCTTCACTGAACCCCTTGTGTGTTATCTCTATGATGTACTGCTGTCGTGGGTTTATAATAAATCTAGAGTGAATAACATGGTGTGGTATCTAAATCTATGATCAAAAGTACAAGGAATATTCAGAGAGGGAAGAGAAAGCTCCAAGGAGAAGGCTCATGCCTGTAATTCCAGCACTTTGGGAGGTCAAGGCAGGACACATTTGAGACCAGCCTAAACAACATAGTGAGACCCCTACCTCTACAAAAAGAAAAATTTGCATTGGCTCTGTGCCTATTAAAAAAAAAAAAGTAAGTCTCAAGGAGAAAGCTATGTCTTAAAAGAAATGGAGAATTTGTTAACTGAAGGAAATCAGGATATTCCAACAAGGAATACAAGGTAAGCATGTTATATTTCCTCCCATCGCTGTAACACAACTGTGACTAATTTCCATTAAGTCACCAAAACACCTTTAGAGGCCATGCGAGTAGTTCCTCCAACTATACCCCAACACCCACATCCAATTCTACTCACAGAGTCATGGAGCCTTAGGATATAACTGGTTGGGGAGGTAGATAGGGGGCCACCAAATATTATACTTAGGGAATAGCACATAATAAGCACCCAACATGCCATTACCTCCATATATTTTTTGAGATCAGCCAAATTCATAACCATTCCCGTAGCAGGGTCAATCTAAAGAATAAACAAAGGTGAATATTACTCTCATAGGCTCTCCATATTAAACAGCTGGCAAATTATTAAAGGCAGTACAGTATGCAGAGACTGTGCCCACATTTGCCTTCATCCCAGAGATAATCACTGACCTCAGCATGGAAGCACCATGTACTTCAAGCATCCTTTTCATTGTATAGCCCTTCTACCTGTCCACACACAGCACATTAAAGACAACACTTTGGTAGAGGAGAGGCCTGGAATGGCAGCAGTTCACCACACACACATATACAAGGGCCAACAATGAGCAATACTGACTGGAACAGTTTTCAACACAGAATCCACCACACTGGCTGAAAGAGAGCCCAGCAATCTGAAAAAACCACACAAATATTTTCTGCACATACCTCTCCATGTACTGTCACCACAACTATGGAAAGGAAACAAAATACCAAAAAAACAGCATGACTTTCAACAGATTAACATCCAAGCACAAGTTAGCAACATACAAGCACAAGTTGGTAACATAAATTATTAGATCTGTCCCCAAAAGCCATACTTAAATATTTACCCCAAAACATTTGTTGTTTTAGTTAAGATTTTTTTTTTTTTAAATCAACCAAAGCAAGACGCAAGCAAGACAAAGGAGCTTAGTTAGGAACTTTGGCTAAGCAGAGGCACTCAGCCAAGGCTGAAAAGGGTGTAAATTCTGCTTATAATGTTAATGCACTAGGGAGCATCAAGATGCTGCTCAATCTCTGCCTGTAGAATTAGAAACTGTACTTGTAGGTGTCCAGCTACACAGCAAGCTGGTCCAATACTGAACAGTACCTTTCTGAACAAGCAATACTACTGGGCCTTAAATTCTTATCCCCTGCTCACGTGAATGTATACAAAGTCTAAAGTAATGCTTTGTAAATTAAAAAGTGCTTGTGAAAAGCATTTGAAAACTCTTGGCCAGGCGTGGTGGCTCATGACTGTAATCCCAGCATTTTGGGAGGCCGAGGCGGGAGGATAACCTGAGGTCTGGAGTTTGAGAGCAACCTGGCCAACATGGTGAAACCCCATCTCTACGAAAAATACAAAAATTAGCCAGGCGTAGCGGTGGGCAACTGTAATCCCAGTTACTCGGGAGGCTGAGGCTGAAGAATCGCTAGAACCTGGGAGGTGGAGGTTGTAGTGAGCAGAGATCACGCCATTGCACTCCAGCCTGAGCAAAAAGAACGCAATTCTGTCTCAAAAAAAAAAAAAAAGAAAAGGAAAAAAAAATCTTGATCAGTGCTTTACACATTAATAACTTTTACGAATGTATGTATTTTAGTTCTATACAAATACCATTAGGTATTACGTGATAAGTAAGTACACTGAGACTGAGATACCATAGATTAAGGAAGAGGCAGTAGCTAAACCAGTAATCCTAATCTGACACCTTGTCTGGTCTTTTTTTATGCCACCACCACACACTGTTTTATACTCTATGGCTTATGTAGCTGTTTTTTAAGGCAGGCTGTACCTCAAAGAATCATGTCTCTTATCTTTGGACAAATTACCTACTTTCTTGGAACACTGCTGGCAAAGCTTTAGACCAAACCTATTTTTCTGCCATATATTACATTCCTAGGCAACATTCTCGTTTTGTCAGTCATTATTTACTCAAAGAATAAAATCTAATTTTAACATTAGCCTCAGCCACACCTAATCAGAAAGAAATTTATTGTGTACTCTAGGACAAAGAAAAATGCTTTAAACCATTCATTGTTTTGGTCTGTTTGTAAGAGCTGACAATTTTAAGGTAAAACTTAACACACATCTAACCAAGACAACAGATCCTTTCATTCTGAACTCCCATTAAACTTCTCATTCAAAGCTCAAAGCATTCACACTGTGTCCATAAGTTTTCCCATTCATTGTGTCTACATTTGCTGAATACTCTTTCATCCTTATTGAAGGGCTGAAATGTCATCAGTTTTTCTCTCACCTTTATAATTGTGCCCATGGCCATTTGGATTGCTGCATTTCCCAAACAGTTTCAAGTTTTCTTCATCACTCAGAAATTTACTAACCAAAAAAAAAAAAAAAAAGATCAGCATGATACAAGTATCACATCCAAACCCCCTTCTCTGTTCCTTATATTTATTATTTGCTCTGATCTTTGAAAAGTCTCCCAATTTGTTATTACTTTAGCTCACCAAACGGGGAGTCAGAAATCATGTTGATTTTTATTACTCATGTATATGTCAGAAACCATGGCATATTCCCTAATTAGAAGACTGTACCACACAAATTAGCACAAACAAACCTTAACTTCAAGCCCCTTGTTCCACAGCAGCTGATCTGCTCATGGGACTTCCGCTTTTCAATTCAACATTACTGAGTGCCTACAATGTATCAGGCAAGTGCTGAATGAAATAACAGCATATAATGATAAACATAGATGGTGATCCGCAAAGTGGCTTACTATCTCATTTCTCTCAGAAGCTAAACTACTCATCCAGAAAAAAAAAAATTTTTTTAAATTACATGACCTGGTAAGTCTCCTATTTAACAATCTTGCTTTATACTATGTCTCAATGACTGCCTCATGAGAACTTTACCAATCTGTTGAGGAATATTCAAAGCAGGTGAATTTTTAAAATTACAATCTTTGACTGTTGTCTCAGACAGAAACCAAATTGCTTAATGAATGTTTATACTTATACACATCCATTCAATTTTGCATCCTCTATGAGGCCTTACCACCCTCAGGTGTTTATGCCTCTTATTATACAACCCCTTTCTTTTTGAGATCCTCTTTATAAGATTCCCCCCAATGTAGTTTGGATGTTTGTCCCCTCCAAATCTCATGTTGAAATGTGATCCCCAATGTTGGAGGTGGGGCCTAGTGGGAGATGTTTGACTCATGGGGGTGGATCCCTTATGAACGGCTTGGTGCCCTCCCTGAAGCAATGAGTGAGTTCTGGCTCTATTAGTTAATGGGCGAGCTGGTCGTTAAAAAGAGCCGGGCACCTCCCCTCCTCTCTCTTGCTCCCTCACTTGCACTGTGAGTTGCCTGTTTGCTCCCCCTTCGCCTTCCACCACAAGTGGAAGCTCCCTGAGGCCTCAACAGAAGCAGATGCTGGTGCCATGCTTCTTGTACAGCCTGCAGAACCAAATAAACCTTTTTTCTTTACAAAACACCAGTCTCAGTATTCCTTTACGGCAATGTAAAATGGAATAACACACCCCCACTTTCTCCTGCTCAGCCACTTCTTGTATTTAAAGTGCTAAAGTCTTTTGCACAAAATTCTCTCAGTGTACCCTCCACAAAATAGGCCAGATTGGAAACCCCATACAAGACCCCTGATGCATCCGTTACCTAGCACAAGCCCTGACAACCAAGAAACAAATCCTCGTTTAGCGAATGGAGGGATGAATCCCGTTAGGTAGCAATGGTCATCCTCATTTCACAGACGACGATACGGAAGGCCAGAGAGTGGAGCTTGTTAGTGAGTGGTAAAACTCCTCAAAATCAACTCTTCAGGGCATGCAAGCGGTATGTACGATCGGGTTTCAAATCCCAACTATGCTGCTTGCTTCGGAAACTGAACGTCTGGGCTCGTTGTTTTTTTTTTTTTTTTCTCTCCTAGCCACTAGACCACCAGGGACTGGGTTCATTCTGTCTTTGGTTAAAAAGGCGCTAAAACTTGCCTTGTAATTACATTAGATATGGTCGCCAATGCTCCTGGCATACAAGATTAGCTAACATTTATTGGGTGTCTACGCCGCGGCAGGTACTGTGTAACATAGGTGAGTTTAACACTGCTGAGCTTCACAACAACCCTGTGGCGTACACCAAGGGACTCCTAGGGGCAGAGACGTTTCTTCGAGTCGCAGAGTCGGACGTGGGCCCCACACTCAGACGTGGGCCATCGCCCTCCGCAGTCGGCTCCGTTAACCACCAAGCTCCCCGACTCCTCCAGGGCTGGGGCCACTCCAGCCGCCATCGCGATGCTCGGGGCCGACCGAAGACCAGCGAACGCGACCAACTCGCGCCGCCCTCCGTACTCAGCGTCGCCCCAGAAGCCCCGGCGCCCCTCCCGAGGCCGACGTCAGCACGACCCCAGCCCCGCCCCGGTGACGTTCCGGGGCCCGGGGCCCGCCGCCCAGCGCTGCACCTGTGTGCACACTCTACCTGTACAATCGGTGGCTCGCGCTGAAGGAGATGCGGCGGGACACTTGCGCCTGGCGGCGACGGCCGCCACCTGCCGTGCTCATCTTCCCGGCGCTGTCTGCACTACTCGGCCAGCACGTCCTCCAGCCGCGCGGCCGGTGTCTCCTCCCACCGCGGCTGCGCAGTGCGCTTCGGCGCGCTCCTGGGAAGCGCGGCTCCGCTTCCGCTCCGGACAATCCCGGCCTCTGGAGACCGTTAGGGGTGTCTCGCGGCTGTTTGAATCTCTTTGGAGAACAAGAGTTCGGACACCTAAGCATACCCTGAAGCGGTCAGGGTGGGTGGGGACACGGTGTCCTTGATCAGTTTGCCCCGCCTGAGGTCACGCCACGTATGGGTTAGGGCCCGTCTGGGCACACTTTGGGTACTGAGTGACCTCTCTGAGCCTCCCCTCCCACTGTCTCCTGTAAAGCTCCAGTGGCTGGTGACTCTATCGCATGAGCCCCACGGCCACAGTCCGCTTTATAGACCAAAAGGAGCAGGAATTGAGCCAGGCGGGCGTGGTGGCGCACTCCTGTAGCCCCAGCTATTGGGAAGGAGAGGGATCCCCTCAGCCTAGGAGTCCAACCCGGGAAATGGAGAAAGACCCTCCTTTCTTTTTCTTTTCTTTATTATTATTTTTATACTTTAAGTTCTAGGGTACATGTGCACAATGTGCATGTTTGTTACATAGGTATACATATGTCATGTTGGTTTGCTGCACCCATCAACTCGTCATTTACATTAAGTATTTCTCCTAATGCTATCCCTCCTCCAGCCCGCTACTCCGTGACAGGCCCTAGTGTGTGATGTTCCTCGCCCTGTGTCCATGTGTTCTCATTGTTCGATTCCAACCTATGAGTGAGAACATGCGGTGTTTGGTTTTCTGTCCTTGTGATAGTTTGCTGAGAATGATGGTTTCCAGCTTCATCCATGTCCCTGCAAAGGACATGAATTCATCCTTTTTATGGCTGCATAGTATTCCATGGTGTATATGTGCCATGTTTTCTTAATCCAGTCTATCACTGGTGGACATTTGGGTTGGTTCCAAGTCTTTGCAATTGTGAATAGTGCTGCAATAAACATAACGTGTGCATGTGTCTTTATAGTAGTAGCATGATTTATAATCCTTTGGGTATATACCCAGTAATGGGATCACTGAGTCAAATGGTATTTCTAATCCTAGATCCTTGAGGAATCGTCACACTGTCTTCCACAATGGTTGAACTAATTTACACTCCCACCAACAGTGTAAAAGCATTCCTATTTCTCCACATCCTCTCCAACATCTGTTGTTTCCTGACTTTAATGATTGCCATTCTAACTGGCGTGAGATGGTATCTCACTGTGGTTTTGATTTGCATTTATCTGATGACCAGTGATGAGCATTTTTTCATGTGTCTGTTGGCTGCATAGATGTCTTCTTTTGAGAAGTGTGTGTTTGTATCCTTTGCCCACTTTTTGATGAGGTTGTTTGATTTTTTCTTGTAAATTTGTTTAAGCTCTTTGTAGATTCTGGATATTAGCCCTTTGTCAGATGGGTAGATTGCAAAAATTTTCTCCCATTCTGTAGGTTTCCTGTTCACTCTGATGGTAGTTTCTTTTGCCATGCAGAAGCTCTTTAGTTTAATTAGATCCCATTTGTCTATTTTGGCTTTTGTTGCCATTGCTTTAGATGTTTTAGTCATGAAGTTCTTGCCCATGCCTATGTCCTGAATGGTATTACCTAGGTTTTCGTCTAGGGTTTTTATGGTTTTCAGTCTAAATAAGTCTTTAATCCATCTTGAGTTAATTTTTGTATAAGATGTAAGGAAGGGATTCAGTTTCAGCTTTCTACATATGGCTAGCCAGTTTTCCCAGCACTATTTATTTAATAGGGAATCATTTCCCCATTTCTTGTTTTTATCAAGTTTGTCAAAGATCAGATGGTTATAGATGTGTGGTGTTATTTCTGAGGCCTCTGTTGTATTCCATTGGTCTATATATCTGTTTTGGTACCCATACCATGCTGTTTTGGTTACTGTAGCCTTGTAGTATAGTTTGAAGTCGGGTAGCGTGATGCTGCCAGCTTCGTTCTTTTTGCATAGGATTAAGACCCTCATTTCTTTAAAAAATTTTTTTAAAAAGAACAGGAATTTGAGAGCACAAATAAGACCACGTGGCAACAGTCCTTTTGACTGTTGTGTAATGATTCTTACTAATGGAAATTCTAAAGACATTCTTATCCACAAGTGTGTATGGACCCATTTATCACTCTGGGTGGCATAGTGTGAACAAAGGCACCCGTGAACACATATTAGCAATTCTTCTGCCAGTGTAGACACATTGAGAGTGAAAGGATCTTTTTTCCTCACATCTACTCACAAGGGTGTCCAAACTACACACAGTTCCTAGAATCATGTTACCTCTTGCTTCCATTCATTCTTTCATTAAATATTTATTGGGAATCTACTATGTGGCTGGCATTGTTCCAGGTACTGGGGAGGACAGCTCCACTGTATATGAGAAAAATCAAATGATGAAAAGCAGGACAAGTCAGTGATTAATAACGGACTTGGAAAAGTTTTCTTTAAAAAGAAAGATAAAATCATGGGGGTAATAGAAATAAGCTCAAATGGTGATTTCCCTCAAATATCTCCTACTTATAGCTATATATTCTGTTTGTTCTGTATTAATCTACTAACAGGTTATTTAGCAAACACTCTCCATACATTTTCAGATGTTTGTTTCATCTACCCCATTGTACTGTAAAGAAAAAACTTCAAAGAACATGTAGAGATTTTTGAGATAGACTATTTAATTCAATACTTTCACTTTACAGATAAGAAAATACAGCCCCAGATAAGTGAATTACTATTGCAAGATCACTCAGAACAGAAACATTATTTCCCAGGTATGGACTATCTCAATGATAAATACTCTCTAGCAGTCAGTGGTTACACAAATAGTTGCTCATTCCAAAACCAGCTTAAAGAATCAAAATAAAATGAAAGAGTAAGAGAAATGTCTGCAAAATTGTTTTTATTAATAATACTTGTTTGTTTTAGTAAAATATTTCACTGCATTTGCAGAGTTGAAGTTTAACCTGTTTGGAAATAGGATTGTTGCACATGTATTGAGATGAGGTCTTTAGTATGAGCCCTAATCCAACGTGACTGATGTTCTTGTAGAAAGGGGAAACTTGAACTCAAAAACTGACACATACAGAGGGAAGATGATGTGAAGACACGGACAACACCATCTGCAAGCCCAGAAGAGGGAACTGGAACAGCTCTTTCTTCAAAGCCCTCAGAAGGAACAAACCAACTTTGATTTTAGACTTCTAGCCTCTAGAATTGTGAGACAATTCATTTCTGTTAAGACCTCTGTGGTACTTTGTTATGGCAGCCATAGCAGACTAACACACTAACCAATAAGAAAATAACATTTCTTTTAGCTTTCAGTTCTTTGAGATCAACAGCCATTTAGGTATAGTTCCCACTTCACTCTTGCAACACTTACTGGCTTGTGCTTGGCTGTGTTGTCTCAGAAGGCTAACTTCTATTAAAAGATCCCATAAGGGCCCCTGGCCAGCCTTCCTGCCTCAACTCTCCTGCTGTCTCCAGGGGCAGGTGGCAGGCATGGGTACCTGCATTTCACTGGAGTGGTTTATTGGATCTCTGAGGGGAAGGAACAGCAGAAGAGGCCCTTCTTCCTCACCCAAGGTGAAGGGTGGTTGGGGCCAGGAGTTTGGACCCTCCAGGTCTTACGGGAAGAGCTGGGTAATACCTGGTGTCTGAGTGATTCTCTGCAGACCCTTCACCTCTTCAAGGACCACTCATCCTCCTTTCAGCCCCCTTTATGGGGGCTGGGCAGCTGTGGAGCCAGCCACAGAGGCTCTTACAGAAGCGAGGCCTGGAGTAGCCTGCACCAAGTAGCAGGGTCAGGGTTCATGTGCTCCTCCTCCTGCCACAGGGGCTGCACATCCCATTGCCCCACTACTGCTTTCTGTCTCCCTCTGTCTAGCTTCCAGGGCAGGGAGCAGGCCCCACCTAGGGCTGCAGGCAGTCTGGCCTGTGCCAGCATGGGCTCTTGTGCCCACCAGCCTCACAGGTGCTGTGCTTTGTGCTCTTGGCTGCTGTGCTGGGACAGAATGGGATGCCAGGAAGAGAAGAAAGGGGGTGCAGTCTGAGGCCACCACCCCCCTTCCTATCTAAGGGAGGGTTGAAGACAAGGGGCTGGCATTCAGTGGGCAACAGAAAGGAGAGGCTCCTTGAAGCTGCTCAATCAGAGGCCCCCTGTCCCTCCTTTTGCCCTCCCCAGGACTAAAGACCTGGAGGGGCTGGGTGTGGGGCTGGCTTTTGGAGTGTGGAGGTGAATATGTGGGAGCAGAGATCATGAATAACTCAGGGCAGTGAACAGTGCACCAAGAGCAGGGCTGTGTGTGGGAGGCTGCAGCCAAGATTGCCTCAGCTCCTCCCCCTCAGGCTGGGAGGATAGCACAGGCTGGGGGCTGAGGGTGGAGGGTCTCAGCTCTGCTGCCCCCACCCCGGTACTAGCCTAGCTTCCCAAGCTGTGGCTTAGAGGATAGTTGGCTTCCTGCCTCTCTCCTCTAAAGCAGCAAGTCTGGGAAATCCTGGGGTGAGTGGAGTCACCCCACCCCTAGTTGCTGGCAGAGACTGAGACTAAAGCATCACTTAATAAACCCTCCCAAGCCCCCCCCAAAAAAAAGATCCCATAAGGTACTCCAATGGACATATATTGGCAAGGCAGGCCCCATGTCTATCACCTTCCAGTCCTCATTCACTTACTAAGTTAAAAAAAAAAAAAAAAAAAGAAGTGTTTATTTAACATCTACTGAATGCCAAGTGCACTGCTAAGTGCCAGGGGCGCAGTATGAGTAACAAACACATGGTCCCTGTCCTCATACAGTTCAAGCTAGTGAGGGAGCTAAACACAGAAATAAATCATGATAAACTAAAAAAACCCACTAATTCTCCCTCAGGAAGTAAAAGAAGGCTTCAAAGAAGAGATGACTTTTGAGCTGGATTTTAAGATTCACCAGGTAGATAAGGGAATTCCAGGAAGAGAAGACAATGTAAGCAAAGGAAATGTGGAAAAGTACAGCTTGTTTAGTGCATATTGACGAGTTCTTGGCTACAATGGAGAGATAGGTGAGAGGTAAGATTGGAAACATTGACTGGGGACCAAATTATTGAAAGGCCTAGAATGCCATTTAAGTATAAAGGAAAGGAAGCTTCACCCCCTTATCTCCCTCCTAGCTCCCCACAAAAAGGGAATTTTCATCTGCTTAAATCACATTTCCAGGCACTGGTTGGGCCTTGTTTACTCACAAGCAGGCCTACAATGTGTTAAAAGTACCATATATAGTGGTGCTTACTCTCCAAAGCTATCCTCAGAGGAAAAAACAAAAAAAAAAAATCAAGCCAAAGTTCTCCCCTACTCCCACCCTGCCCCAAGGTAGCTGGCTGGTTCGTATGTTTTTCTACTGCTTGCATCCTGTGGAGGACCCAACCTGCCCATTTGCCTCTTCCTTTTCCCCTCAATTGTGCACCACTTATTCCCTTTCCTTGAATCTTCGGACACTGGCTAGTGGTAAGAGTTGGGCTTAGGGAGAAGAAGAGGCCCAGCCTATGCTTTGGGCCTTGGTCATATGCTCACTCAGTTTTACCAGAACTTTCTCCCTTGGATTACCGGCATATGTGCCTAGATTATAACATGCCACTGATCCTTTTTTGTCTTCTCCTTCAGGAAACAGAGAGCAGAGCCAAGGCAGAATTCAGGTATCCTTAGGTCAAAATCTTATGATTATACTGCTATCCTTCATATGTCTGAACTTCATTCCCTGTGTATTAAGACAGATATTTATAAACAGAGGAAAGATGTGACAGATCTATGGACTTGCCAGAGGTCATCCAGAGTCTCCTTCACCCTTCAGATCTAGGAAGATCAATCAAATCTCCATGTTTTGTCTGAGGAAGTACAATGAATGCCTTTTCAGGGACTTGTGTGAAAGGAAACAGTGGGGGACTTACACTCTCTGTTACCTGAGGCTCTTTGCTCCTGCATCTGCTCTATTCCTTCTGTTTAGGCATCTTCTTGCCATTCTAAACCTGCTACTGTGTTCTGCATCTCACAAACCCAGACATGGAACTCAGCCCTTTTACTTTATTGCCACAGTGCAAAACCCCACATGTGGCATTTGCATGTATGGAACACATTACTAAAGAAGATAGGGTCTGTGAAGTTTGAAGTGACTCTTAAGGAAAATTAGACAGGAAACTATGTTAGTCCAGGCCCGTGCAGAGAGCCTAACCATGAGTTCAAAGGTGCCCCATATTGTATGTCTGGGGGTCTTCTCCAGAGCATTCACCATGCAGAAGGAGCATAAACAGTTTAACTGGTCCTGGAATGGAGTTCAGCAGAGGGAAGGGAATGTAACTGAAGGAAAAAGGAACAAGGGATTTTAGGGGTGTTGGCAAGAGTGTGGTTTAAGTGACAGACCTTGCCTGCTTACAGCTGTTGGTAAGAACAGGCAGGGTTTAGAAATGTGGAGATTATATGGTCTCTAGTGCCACCTGTTGTCCAATTAAATGAAGAACTACTGGCTTGTCAACAATCCCTGAGAACTATACACCTAGAGATTAGAAGAAATGCCTGATTTTAATGATGTTCCTCAAAATAACCTCCCAAAGCAGAGCTGAGGGTGGGGTGGGGGTAGTGGGTGGTCCATAGGAGGTTGTGCAATTGCAGTAGCATCTGCTGTGGACAGCAGAGAAAAAAACAGTTTAGAAGAAGCCTCCATGCAGGATATAGCCAGCTTCCTGTCTTCTGAGTATCTTAGGACCAATGGTGACAGGCAGACTGTGATGGAAAGAACGAAGTGCTTTTCAGATTTATATTCAAAGTCTACTATCTATGATCATCTGTATTTCTTCTCCTAGGACCTCTGTCACCCACCTATCCGATGATGGTAATTGACAGGGCAGGAGCACCTTTATTTTGGACAAACCGCCACTTTAAGTTCCAACTCCCTTTCTAGCCTCATGTGTTTCAAGGAAATAACTTCTAACTATAAGCAAACAGAAAAAGCAGCCAGTTAAACACAAATAAAACAGCTCGGGCACAGAGGGAAGTAGGGGGAAAGTCTCTTGGGTAACTGCCAAATTTCACCCTCATACAATGGGCCCCAGTAAAACAGTGGGCCTTAATAAGGACATTCCTCTCCCTTCAGGGGCACTAAGATAGGGAAGCTAAAAGCAGACTTGGGGGGTATGTCTGCAGCTGAAAAAAAAAACAAAACAAACAAACAAAAAAAAAAAACACAACTCTCCCTCCCAAATAAGCACAACAAAGAAACACAGAAGCAGTCCAAGCCTCTAATAAACTCTCCCACCCTGAACCCTTAAAAACTCTTAGTCTGTAAAAAAAAGTTTGCCTCTAACCTACCTCAGTCAAAAGGCTCCTCTCGTGTTTGTTTTCTCTAAAATAAACCTGTCTTATCTGGCAAGCCACTTTTCATGTTTCTTTCATCTTTCTTTAATTCTTTCGGTAATGACCAAAATGCATGAATTTTTCTTTCATGTATTCTTATTATTATGTAGAGGAAAATATATCCAATAAATGAAATTTAAAACTCTCTTCAAAAGGTTGTATCAATACTTTCTTAATTATTTCAAGGAAGAGCCCTAAAATATATATATAAAACCATAGTTATCTTATGAATTCTGCTTTGTGGTGTTTTTTCTTAAGAAACATGAGTGCCGGCTGGGTGCGGTGCCTCATGCCTGCAATCCCAGCACTTTGGGAGGCCAAGGCAGGCGGATCACAAGGTTAGGAGATTGAGATGATCCTGGCGAACACGGTGAAACCCCATCTCTACTAAAAATACAAAAAAATTAGCCGGGCAGGGTGGCGTGTGCCTGTAGTCCCAGCTACTCGGGAGGCTGAGGCAGGAGGATGGCGTGAACCTGGGAGGTGGAGCTTGCAGTAAGCCAAGATCACACCACTGCACTGCAGCCTGGGTGACAGAGCGAGACTCCATCTCAAAAAAAAAAGAAAGAAAGAAAGAAACATGAGTGCCAAAGTTTTATTTGTTCATTCTTACATTTGAAATATTCTTCAATGACATCCTTGGCTTAAGATTCTTTGACATAGTCCTTAACTACTGCACAACTGCAGCCAACTACTTTTCGGGGGTTTCCCTCTCCGTTTTACAGAGGCCTACCCATTCCCCTGGTTTCTCGTTGTCATCAATCTTAATTAGGGTGAGTTGGTGTTCAGCACCATGGGCCTCCACCAACTTGACATACATAGGCTCACTGCAGTTGGATGCAGGCAGACAACGGTGGGCTTGGCGCTTGTCTAAGGCTTTGGCAGCTTCACAAATTGCACATGCTAGGCCATCATGGGTGAAGGCAGTCTTCCGCACCTCTTATAAAGTAGTGTTAATGGCCATGACACCTCCAGCAGCAATGCCTCCGTTGGCCATGATGGTGTATTAAAGGTAAAACAGAACCTCATATGCACTCGAGCCTCTGCCATGGCGTGACTTGGCAGTGGCAAGGAAATAGTGAATTATGGTTTTAACAGAAATTTTTAAACCAAATGTCTATTTGGGACATTGGTTTGGGAGGTACGGTGCCCTTTATGCTCTGTCTTTTCTATACAGTACATTCTTTGTTTTTCTTTTTATTTTTATGTTAGATTCTGGGGTACATGTGCAGACTTGTTACATGAGTATATTGTGTGATGCTGAGGTTTGGGCTTCTAATGATCCCATCACCCAAACAGGAAACATAGTATTCAATCGGTAGCTTTTTAACCCCTGCCCCTCTTCCTCCTTGCCCCCCTTTTGGTGTCCTCAGTGTCTATTGCTCTAGTCTTTGTGTCCAAGTGCACACTTATTTTAAACCTAGTTTCCAGACCCTGTGGTTGTCCCATCAGATGGGTATGAAGGTACCATGGAATCCATAAGGCATCTGCACAGGTACCTCTGCTCGGCCCAACTCTTCAAAGTTCTTGGCATCCAAAACTAGGAGAAAATTGCTTTCATTCTAGAAAAGGAAAGACAATATTGAAAATTATCTTTTCTTCATCAAAAATTTGCCTGTCTCCTCCACTAAGCTGTAAAATTCCTAATGGAGAGACCATGTTGGTCGGGCACAGTGGCTCACACCTGTAATCCCAGCACTTTGAGAGGCTGAGGTGGGTGGATTGCTTGAGCTCATCATTGAAGACCAGCCTCGGCAACATGGCAAAACCCCATCTCTATAAAAAATACAAAAATTAGCCAGGTGTGGTGGTGCACACCTGTAGTCCCAGCTACTCAGAGGCTGATGCAGGAGGATCACTTGAGCCTGGGAGGCAGAGGTTGCAGTGGGCTGAGATTGTGCCACTGCACTCCAGCCTAGGTGACAGAGCAAGACCCTGTCTTTAAAATAAAAGAAAGAGAAAGAGAGAGAGAGAAAGAGCAAGACCATGTCTTACACATCTTCATATCTCTCCCCAGAACCTAGCACAGTGCCTCACCTATATGCTCACAAATTGTTTCCTCAGTTGCTGAACTGGACTGGAAAGGATATCATAGCTAAAGAAGTTCATACCTAGAGCAAATAAATTAAGTTGTTTCTATCAATCACCTTCTAGGATTTCTTTGAGTTTAATATTTTTGCTTGCACCTTGCCAATCTTTTAAAAGACAGAAACTCTTTCTTCCAAGTTAGAAATGCCTCCATTTTGTGTTACTTTGTAGCTGTTCAAAGGGCAGCATTGCAAGGCAGACTGAGATCTGCCAAATCGAATTCCAGGAATGGCAAGTGCATGGCATGAGAACAAAGTCCTCCTAAAGCCCATGACAGGTATCGCTAATTGATCACAGCCTTTCTTACTGAACCCTTAAAAGGCCTCAGAGCCCTGCACCCCAGGCAGCCACTAATAATTAATCAAAGCTGATACTCAAAGTGAACCCATTTACCATAAGATTGCCCTAGACAAGGAGTCAGATAGTGAATAGTGTTATTGAGACACTGGACCAGGACTGATGACATTGGACTTGGAGGTCAGTTCATTGAAATTGGCAGCACACATGATGGTATAAACATTAGACCAGAGGTCAAAAGACTTGGATTGAAATACTGGCTTTACCACTATGAGATCTGATGCAAGTTTACTTCAACTTCTTTACTTTACAAATTCCACATGTATAAAATGGTATCCCACAAAGTTGTTTTGATAACCGAATATGTGTAAGTAGTTCATAAATAACAAATTCCTATGCAAATACAAATTGTTATTATGGTCTTCCAAACAGAACTTTAAAACAACAAAATATGGATTGAGACAAAAGGGTATGTAAATAGTAAGAAGGGGAAGAGAAGGGAAAAGGAATCAAAGTAAACTATCGACAGATGAGTGTGCATCCTTGACTTATCAGATGACTCAGTGCTACTTTTCTTTCTGACTAGTGATAGGGAAATATATTTACCTGGTTGGGAGTGATCACCACAGAAAGAATAACCCCACCATCTTCTTCATTGGTTCCTGGCACTGGAACAAAAACAGGTTCTGAGGGATAAAAGCCATCTTCTCTCCAAACCTGCAAGTCCCAAAAAAAGCATTCGATAAAAGGCCAGTAGTAAGTTGGGAGCTTTCTATGGCTTTTGTCACTTCAAGCATGGATTTGGCTGTGATATAGTTTGGATGTGTGTCCCCTCCAAAGCTCATGCTGAAGTGCTGAGCCCAGTGCTGAAGGTGGGGCCTAGTGGGAAGTGCTGGGTGATGGGGGCCAGTCCCTCATGAATAGCTTAGCACCATCCTCTTGGTGATAAGTGAGCTCTGGCTCTATTAGTTCATCTGAGAGGTAGTTGTTTTAAAGGAGGCTGGCCCTTCCTCCTATCTCTCTTGCTCCCACTCTCTCACCATGTGACATGAGGCTGCCCCTTTGCCTTTGCCTTCTGCCATGATTGTAAGCTTTCTGAGGCCTCATCAGAAGCTGAGCACATGCTGGTGCCATGCTGGTACATCCCACAGAACTATGAGCCAAATAAGCCTCTTTTTCTTTTTCTTTTTTGTTTTTTTTTTTTTTTTTTTTTTTTGAGACGGAGTCTTGCACTGTTGCCAGGCTGGAGTGCAGTGGCACAATTTCAGCTTACTGCAACCTCTGCCTCCCAGATTCCAGTGATTCTCCTGCCTCAGCCTCCCTATTAGCTGGGATTACAGGCATGTGCCACCACGCCCAGCTAATTTTTGTATTTTTAGTAAAGACAGGGTTTCACCATGTTGGCCAGGATGGTCTTGATCTCCTGACCTTGTGATCCACCCCTCCTCAGCTTCCCAAAATGCTGAGATTTCAGGCGTGAGCCCCCGCACCCGACCTAAACCTCTTTTATTTATAAATTATCCAGCCTCGGGGATTTCTTTATAACACAGAACAGACTAACACAGGCTGTCAATAGAATAATCTAAAAATAAAAGAATCAGCCCTACTGAGTTGAATATAGGAGAAAGAGAGGGAGTCTTTGCAGTCCCAGATTCCATCACCATCAAACACAATTTGTGTAACTATAATTTGCTATCTACTTTAAATATAGGTGTCCCAACAACCCTAACCCCACAATTGCCCCCAAAATAACATCAAGATCAAACATAGAATTATTTTGCTGGGCTTGGGGTCAATTTGGATTCCCTAGAAGGAACATACCCCTAACTTAGATGATTTCATAGTTCTCAAACTCAATAAAAGAAAATGGCTGAGCTCCTTAAATACTGAAGAATCTTAAGAGCTACTTTAAAGAGAACTAATTCAAAGGGAAGAACAGGTTTCTGAAAAGTTCAAAAAGGAAAGAGTTTTTCATCACCTTCAGTGTCTTATTCACCACATCAACCTTGATCAGAGAATCCCCCACCAAATGCCGAAAGCCACAGCCATAAAAGAAACGATACTTTTTGCCACTGAATTGACCATAGTAGATCTGAGGAAATTCAATGCCTCCTTCCTTTTCTAGGTCCTCCTGATGTAGATTTTCATGAGAGCACCAGATCTAAAAGAGATTTCAAAAGGATTTGTAGTGGTTGCTTAATTCTTATTTTCCTCTTATGTATGTCAGTGAGGAGCCTCATACTTATAAAGGTTTGTGACAGGGCGTGGGAACTGAGGTTCTACGTCATTTTTTAATATTGTTCCTCTTTCCATCATACGTATGCATGCATAATGATTGTCAAATTTTATTAATAAGCTGTCAAATGACATAGGAGGTAGACATATGCTTTTTATTCTTCTAAAGCTAAGGCATTGACAGCTACACAATGATAGACCTGTGCTAAGCACATATTATCTAAAAGGTAGGGATTGCAGCTGGACGCGGTGGCTCGAGCCTGTAATCCCAGCACTTTGGGAGGCTGAGGCAGGTGGATTACCTGAGGTCAGGAGTTCGAGACCAGCCTGGCCAACATGGCAAAACCCCATCTTAGCTAAAAATACCAATACATTAGCCAGGCGTGCTGACAGGTGCCTGTAATCCCAGCTACTCGGGAGGCTGAGGCAGAGGAATTGCTTGAACCCAGGAGGCAGAGGCTGCAGTGAGCTGAGATGGTACCACTGCACTCCAGCCTGGGCGACAGAGCGAGACTCCATCTCAAAAAATAAAAATAAATAAAAAACAAAAGGTGAGGATTGCTAATGTCAAGCTCAAATGAATAGACATTCCACAACCATTACACAGTTCCATATCTCTGTTTCAAAGCACAGGAAGGATAGATAAACACTGTGTTCATTCCCACTGTTTCTGCAATTCTTGTGCAAGCAGTGTTACATGACCTTACCCTGCTCGGATGAATGTTATAAAAGTTATTGGGTACCAAACATTTTGGAAAACAGCTAAGGAATAAAGTAACACCACTAAAGCTCAAAGTCTTACTCTAATGTTCATAGCATACCGTTCCATCAGCCTGTTTCACAGCACTGGCTGAAGTATAGGACAATGGACTCAGGTTGTCTCCCTCAGGGGCATTCAAACTGACATTTAAAGGCAAAACAAACCTTCGAGGGAAAGATCTGCCTGCTGAATTATAGACCTGTTTAGGAAGAAGAAAGAGATGAAAATTGTCATTCATATGGTAACAGTATGTCCCAATAATTTAGATCCAGTCAACATCATTGGCATTCCTAAATATTTAAATAAATGATAATTTCCATTCATTCATCTACTTAATATTTGTTGAGTACCTACTATAGCCCAAGCAGTTTTAGACACTGGAGATACAGTCATGAATAAAGCAAAGACTTTGACTTCATATAATTTATATTCTAGTGGAGGAATAATAAAGAAATTTAAAAATTAGAAAATATTTGTGGCCAGGTACGGTGGCTCCTGCCTGTAATCCCAGCACTTTGGGAGGCCGAGGCAGGCGGATCACCTGAGGTCTGGAGTTCAAGACCAGCCTGACCAACATGGAGAAACCCTGTCTCTACTAAAAATACAAAATTAGCTGGGCATGGTGGCGCATGCCTCTAATCCCAGTTACTCAGGAGGCTGGGGCAGGAGAATCGCTTGAACCTGGAAGGCAGAGGTTGCAGTGAGCCGAGATCGTGCCATTGCACTCCAGCCTGGGCAACAAGAGTGAAACTCCATTTCAAAAAAAAGAAAAAAAAAAGTGTTATTTAATTAGCATCAAATAAACAAATGATTATATAACAAAGAGTAAGAAACTAGAGAGTAACAAGGGGTGCTTTCCTTCTTCAGATTTGATCAGGTAGACCTCTGTGTGGAAAAGGATCAACTTTGCAGGCCTGGGTTGCTCAGACCCTGCACTATTTCAAGAATGACTTGTTTTCATGACTGACCTTGGGCTGGTTACTGGGAACTGAGTTCTTGGGATGTTCTGCCTGATAAGAGTGTTCTTGCATGTGCCAGTCCTTAAGTGACTCTGCAGTAGTTTGTCCAGACAGTTTATGCTAACAATGTGATTTATAATGAACACCTCCATTCCCTTGAGTATCTGGAACATCAGTAACTGAGTGTCATCATGTAGGGGTTTTATGCTTATATAACTCATCCCCAATAAAAACCCTGGACAAGCAGGCTTGGGTGCGTTTCTTTGGCAGACAACATTTTACACATGTTGTCACTAGTTCCTGGAGGAATTAAGCGTGTCCATTGTGACTCTATTGGGAGAGGACTCTTGGAAGCATGTACCTGGTTTCCTCTAGACTGCATCTCATGCGCCTTTTTCTTTTGCTGATTTTGTTTTGATCCTTTTACTGTAATCATGAGTCATGATTACATGATAGTCATCACTATATAGTCTTTTTGAAAAATTTTAATAAAGATGGGACCTATGTTGCCCAGGCTTGTCTCGAACTCCTGGGCTCAAGCAGTCCTCCTGCCTTGGGCTCCCAAAGTGCTGGAATTACAGCCATGAGCTACCTCGCCCAACCTATATTGAGTCTTATGAATCCTCCTAATGAATCATCAAACCTAGGGGTGATCCTGGGAACCCCCAACACAGCTTCTCTGTAGAAATGATGTTTAAGCAGGAGACCCAAATAAAGTAAGTGTTTTTTTCCTAACAGTAAGTGCTTTAAGCCCATTTTCCTCTCCTGAAATACTGTAGGATGGAGAACAAACTGCATCATTTCCTCCCATATACCTAGTCTATATGATCTCTGTAGCCTGCAGAAATATTTTTAGTGAGTAAAGATTTAGTGCTATTCTTAAGATTCATAAAGAGTTATTAGCTTTTTTTCTAAAAGGTCACCATGGCTTCAGAAGTTACTAGATTTTAAAAAATGACTTTAAGGCCAGGCGCGGTGGCTCAAGCCTGTAATCCCAGCACTTTGGGAGGCCGAGACGGGCGGATCACGAGGTCAGGAGATCGAGACCATCCTGGCTAACACGGTGAAACCCCGTCTCTACTAAAATACAAAAAAAAAATTAGCCGGGCGAGGTGGCGGGCGCCTGTACTCCCAGCTACTCGGGAGGCTGAGGCAGGAGAATGGCGTGAACCCGGGAGGTGGGGCTTGCAGTGAGCTGAGATCCGGCCACTGCACTCCAGCCTGGGCAACAGAGCCAGACTCCGTCTCAAAAAAAAAAAAAAAAAGACTTTAATTATATTTACAATTGTTTTCTCTTGCAAAACCAAAAGACACTTCAAATAATGGTAGATTACATCATATGGATCAACTACCCCATTGAAAACAACTAGAAATGATGGACAAAATGTTTAAATCAGCTGCCTGAAGGACTGGTGACCTAAAAAGACAGTGAAGAACAAAGGGGCCAGGTTTGGGATGAAACAGAAACCCACAGAAACCAACTGGATACGGGGGCAAATTTTCCCCTACCTATTTAAACATATGCTCAACATTATTAGTCATTAGGAAAATGCAAATCAAAACCACAATGAGATATCACTTCACACCCATTAGGATGGTTTTTTTTTTTTTTAACCCAGAAAATAATAAATGTTGGTAAAAATGTGAACAACTAGAACTCTTGCGCATTGCTGATGGTAATGAAAAATGCTGTGGCCACTGTGGAAAAATAGCTTGGCAGTTCCTCAAAAAGTTAAACATAGAATTATACAATCTAGCAATTCCACTTCTAAAATATATACCTAAAAGAACTAAAAAAAAGAACTTGGATATTTGTATGCCAATGTTCATAGCAGCATTATTCTTAATACCCAAAAGATGGAAACAACCCAAGTATCCATCAACAGATGAATAAACAAATATAGTGAGTGTGTGTTTGTGTATACAATCGAATATTATCTAACCTTAAAAAGGAATGAAATTCTGATACATGCTACAACATAGATGAACCTTGAAAACATTACACTAAGTGAAATAAGACAGACACAAAAGGACAAGTATTGTATGATCCCACTTATATGAAGTACCTAAAATAGGCAAATTCATAGAAACAGAAAGTAGAATAGAGGTTACCAGAGACTGGAGGCGGGGGGAACAGGGAATTATTGTTTAATGGGTACAGAGTTTCTGTTTGAGATGATGAAAATGTGCTGGAAATGGATATTGGTGATGTTGCACAACATTGTGAATTTATGTAATGCCACTGAATTGCACACCTAAAATGGTTAAAATGGTAAATTTAATGTTATATATATAATTTTTACACCATAAAAAAAGAAATAATATGGAGATTTCCCATGTATTCGTCATACTCTCTTGCCAGTGGGAATGTCTTGCATAATTACAATACAATATCACAACTGGGAAATTTACATTGATGCAATCCACCAACCTTATTCTAGTTTAACATGCATTCATTTGTGTGTGTGTGTGTGCGCGTGTATTTAGTTCTATGCTATTTTATCACGTGTAAATTCATGTACCTACCACCCCACTCAAGATACAGAACAGATCCATCACCACAAGGATCCTTCACGCTACTTTTTGATAAGGATATACCATAGCAACTCGCTCATCCCTTAACCTTAAAGAGAAGGGCTTTCCAATAGTTTTGAGGGCTAGAGTGACAACAGTTTGAGTTTACGATTTTCCAAGAAGAGGAAGACCTACTAAACCTCTAGTCCTTTGGGTTTGGACCTCATAAGTCTGTACCTTATGAATTAGAATAAACAAGAAATAGTCCAGTACTTGCATGGACTGAATCCTGCTTCAAATTATACAAGCAAGTGAAATTCTTCTCTAGAGGAAGATAACATCATCCTGTGTCTCAAAATATTTCCACAATTTTTAAAACACAATATTCTGCAAATGAAAGAAAATAACCAGCACATGAAAAGACAAAGCAACATGATTAAAAACCAAAATAAACAACAGATAACAGAAACAGAATCACAGAAGATCCAGATAATAGTTATCAGACTTTAACTATTCTAAATATGTTTAAGGAAATTATTTTAAACTGAGAATTGTGGTAGAGAACTATAAATTGGAAAAGAGAACCAAATCAATATTCTAGAACTGTGGATCTACCTATAAGGACATTTTCAGGTCTGGAAGGCTTTACTGTTGAATTATTCCAAAAATTTAAGAAATAATGTCAATCCTATACAATATCATCCAGAGAGAGGGAAAAGAGAGGACAATTCCCAACTCATTGTATGAGACTAGAAAAACCATGAAACCAAAACCTAGGAAGAACATTATAGAAAAGAAAAAAAATTAAAAGGCAATTTTATTCATGAACATAGATACAAAGAATTCTAAACAAAATAGTAACAAAGCAAATCCTGTAATATATTTAAAAGAAAATACAATGCGACCAATTGGGATTTACTTCAGGAATGGAAGGGCAGCTTAACATTCAAAAATCAATCAATGGCTGTTATGAACATTTTTTAAGGAATCAGTCAATGTACTTCATCACGTTCGCAGAATAAAGGATAAAAGTTATATGATTATCTCAATAGTGCAGAAAAAAAAAACAGTTGATAAAGTCCAATATCCATTCATGACAAAAAATCTCAGTAAACTAGGAGTAAAAGGGAACTCTCCTAATCTAATAAAATGTATCTTTTTAAAAAGATGTCCACACAAAACCTGCTAACAAATATTTATAACAGCTTTATTCATAATTGCCAAGATTTGGAAGCAACCAAGATGTCCTTCAACAAATGAATGAATACACAACTGTGGTACATATTTCAGTGATAAAAAGAAATGAGTTCTCAAGTCACAAAAGACACAGAGGAACCTTAAATGCATATTGCTAAGTGAAAAAAGTCAGTCCGAAAAGTCTACATACTGTATGATTCCATGTGACATTCTGGAAAAGTCAAAACTACAGAAATAGTGAAAAGATCAGTGGTTTCCAGGGGCTGAGAGAAGGAAAGGGGAAGGGAAGAATAGGTGGAGCCCAGGGAGATTTGCGGGCAGTGAACTATGCTGTATGATATTGGTAGATACATGACATTATGCATTTGTCAAAACCTGTAGAACTGTACAACACAGACCTAACCATCATGTACAGTATGGACTTTAGTTAGTAATAATGTAACACTCCTCCACTGATACATCAGTTGTAATAAATGTATCATACCAACGCAAGATGTTAATACCAGAGGAAACTAGCAGGAGGGGGAAATATGGAAACTCTCCATACTTTCTGCTTGATTTTTCTTTAAACCTAAAACTGCTCTAAAAAACAGTCTTTTTTTAATTATTATTATTTTAGAAGTCCTTTATTGTAAAGGTAATTCTTTTGTCTGATGACAAACGGCAGCCACAGTGATTATTCTGGATCTCCACATTAGACAAATTCAATTTCTTCTTGAGACACAAGTTTACTTCTGTATTTCTGAGGTAATGTTTTCATTACTTCTGCAGTGTCTGGTGCATCTGCAAATCTAGTAACTTACTTCCCTTAGAATGCTGGGAAATTGCAGAAGAGTGAGATGGTTGTCCTGTTGATCTCAAAGTTTCTGGTACATTGGGTTTAGGATTGTCTCTTCTAGCAGGGAAGCTTATTAACGGAGCATGTGGCTTGACTACCTGAACAACCCTGCTAGCAGACACATCTTGCTGCCCATCATGACCCCCAAGAAGGGACAGTTTCTATTTTTTTTTTTAATCTACAGCATACAGCATGCTTAATGGTAAAATGGTGTAAGCTTTGCCTCACAGATTGGGAACAAGTTAAGGATGCCACTATCATCACTTATATTCAACACTGTACTGAAGATCCAGTGAAATAAGACAAAAAAAAAAAAGAAAGAAAACCAATAAACAACTTACATGTAGAGTTATAAAAGGAACTGTCATTACTTGCATGTGATATTATAGATGTAAAAAACCTAAAAGAATCTATAACTATTAGAATTTGTAAGTGTAATTACAATATTAGTGAATATAAGATCAACAAACAAAAATCAATTGCTGGCCAGGTGCGGTGGCTCACAGCTGTAATCCCAGCAGTTAGGGAGGCCAAGGCGGGTGGATCACTTGAGGTCAGGAGTTCAAGACCAGCCTGGCCAACATGGTGAAACCCTGTCTCTACCAAAAAATATGAAAATTAGCCAGGAATGGTGGCACGTGCCTGTAGTCCCAGCTACTCAAGAGGCTGAGGTGGGAGGATCGCCTGAACCCAGGGGGCAGAGGCTGCAGTGAGCTGAGATCACACCACTGCACTCCAGCCTTAGTGACACAATGAGACCATCACCCTGTCTCAAAAAAAAAAAAAAAAAAAATCAATTGCTATATAGCAACACTAAGATAAAATGAAAGCAAAAAATAAACAACATTTAAAATAATGTAAAAAAAATCTAGGAATAAATCTAACAAAAGATGCAGAAAACCTGTAACCAGAAAACTATAAACATTGAAAGAAATTAAAGAAGTCTCAAATAAATGGAAAGATATATTGTGTTCACATACTGGAAGACTCAACATTGTGTAAAGAGGTTAGTCCTCTCTCAAATTGATACATTGGTTCAGTGCAAATACAATTAAAATATGACCATATTTTTGTGCGGGGAACTGACAGCTGATTCTAAAATTTATACAAAAATGTGAAGGGCCAGGGATGGCCATGACACTCTTTGCAAAAGAAAAATATTAGGATAACTTGATACTAAACCTTAAGACTTTTTTAATGCAGTGCACAAGTAACCATAAGTAGAACCATGAAACAGAATATAGAGTACAGAAACAGAATAACGCATATACAGATACTTGACTTCTCTAGAAGATAACACAGGATAATATTTGCATTACGTTACCAAGAGAAGATGTCTAAAACAAGATGTACAATGTATAAGTCACAAAGGAAAAGATTGTATACTGGGCCATATTAAGAATGTTTATTCATTAAAAGGCACTATTAAGATAATCTGATAAAGACAGCTAGAAAAATACCTATAGCAATTTTATATTTAATAATGAATTGTTAAACATTTTTCAACACTACCTGTTCAACTTCTATTCATTATCTTGCACTTCTATTCAACTCGAAGTCCTAGCTGGTACAGTAAGGCAAGAAAAAGAGATAAAGCCCTAAGTATTAGAAAGAAAGTTGTCATTATTTTCAGGTAACATGACTGTGCACATAGAAAATCCAAAATAATTTGTGGATCAACTATTTGAACTAATAAGTGAATTTAGCAAGATCTCTGGATACAAAATCAATTATATTTCTATATAAGAACAAAAAACAGAAAATGAAAGCTTAAAAGATACCATTTACAATAATTTCAAAACACACAAAAAGAAATGTAATATCTTTATACTGAAAACTATAACATTACTGAGAGAAATTTTTAAAGACCCAAATAAATGGAGGGATATTCCATGTTCATGGATTGGAAGACTCAATATTGTAAAGATGTCGGTTATCTCCAAATTGATCTACAGTTGCAATACTGTATCCCACCCATCTGGGAAGTGAGGAGTGCTTCTGCCCAGCTGCCGCCCAACCACCCCAGGAGTGCCTCTGCCCAGCTGCCCACCGTCTGGGAACTGAGAAGCGCCTCTGCCCAGCTGCCACCCCTGCCGCCCCAGGAGTGCCTCTGCCCAGCCACCCACGGTCTGGCAAGTGAGGAGGCCTCTGGCCAGCCGCTGCCCTGTCTGGGATGTGAGGAGCGCCTCTGCCCGGCCGCTGTGCAACCTTCCAAGTGTGAAGTGACAGCCTTGTGTGTGTCTTTTCTGCCTTCCCCAAGTTTGCATTTTCGACATTAAAGTTTACCTTTTAATTAAAAGTTAAAAATAAATAAATAAAATGAAAAATAAAAATAAAAAATGGGCAAAGGACCTGAACAGTCATTTCTCCAAAAATAGAGGCCAGGTGTGGTGGCTCACACTTGTAATCCCAGCACTTTGGGAGGCTGAGGCAGGAGGATCACTTGAGCCCAGAGGTTTGAGAAAAGCCTTGGCAACATAACAAGACCTTGTCTCTACAAAAAAAAGTTTTTAAAATATTAACTGAGTGTGGTGCCACACACCTGTAGTCCCAGCTACTTGGGAGGCTGAGGCAGGAGGATCACGTGTGCCCAGGAGTTTGAGGCTTCAGTGAACTATAATCATGCCACTGCACCCAGCCTGGGCAACAGAGTGAGATCCTGTCCCTAAAAAAACAAAATAAAATAAAATTTTAAAGTCCAATAGGCATATAAAAAGGTGCTCAACATCACTGACCATAAGGGAAATACAAATATAAAACCTCACACTCATAAGGATGGCTATTATCAAAAAGAGAAGAGATAACAAATGTTGGCAAGGGTGTAGAAGAAAGGGAACCCTAGTACCTTGTTGGTGGGAATATAAATTGGTACATCCATTATGAAAAACAGTATAAGAGTTCCTAAATAAATCAAAAATACAGATGACCCTTGAACAACACAGAGCGGGGTAGAGGGGCCAACCCCCCACATAGTCAAAAATCCACACATAACTTTTGACTACTCAAAAATGTAACTACTAATAACCTATTTTTGACTGGAAGCCTTACCAAAAACATACAGTTAATTAGCACATATTTTGCATCTCATATATATTATATATTGTATTCTTACAATAAAGCAAACTAGAAATAAGAAAATGTTACTAAAGGCCAGGCATGGTGGCTCAAGCCTGTAATCCCAGCACTTTGGGAGGCCAAGGTGGGCAGATCTCCTGAGGTCAGGAGTTCGAGACCAGCCTGGCCAAACCCCATCTCTACTAAAAATGCAATGGGCATGGTGGTGGATGCCTATAATCCCAGCTACTCAGGAGGCTGAGGCTGGAGAATGGCTTGAACCCAGGAGGCGGAGGTTGCAGTGAGCCAAGATTGTACCATTGCACTCCAGCCTGAGCGACAAGAGCAAAACTCTGTCTCAAAAAAAAATAAAATAAAATGCTATTAAAAGTCATAAGGAAGAGCAAATATATTTACTATTCATTAAGTGGTAGTAGATCATCATAAAGGTCTTCATTCTCACTGTCTTCACATTGAGTAGTCTGAGGGGGAGGAAGAAGAGGGGTTTGTCTTGCTATCTCAGGGGTGGAGAGGTAGAAGAAAATTTGCATATAAGGACCCATGCAGTTCAAATCCACGTTGTTCAGGGTCAATTGTACAACATATGACCCAGCAATCCCTCTCCTGGGTATACACTCAAATGAGATGAAATCACCACCTCATGAAAATAGCTGCATTCTTACGTTCATTGCAGCATTATTCATAATAGCCAAGAAACAGAAACAACCTAAATACCCATTGGCAGATGAATGGATAAAGAAAATGTGATATATACACACAATGGAGTATTATTCAATCTTAGAAAAGGAGATCCTGATGTCTGCCACAACATGGATGGACCTGGAAGATATTATGCTAAGTGAAACAGCCAGACACAGAAAGAAAAATATTCTATGAGGCAAGGCACTGTGGCTCATGCCTGTAATCCCAGCACTTGGGGAGGTCAACACAGGCAGATCACCTGAAGTCAAGAGTTCAAGACCAGCCTGGTCAACATGGTGAAACCTGGTCTCTACTAAAAATACAAAAATTAGCCAGACATGATGGTGTATGCCTGTAGTCCCAGCTACTCAGGAGGCTGAGGTAGGAGAATCACTTGAACCCGGGAGCAGAGGTTGCAGTGAGCCAAGGTCACACCACTGCACTTCAAACTGAGTGGCAGAGTGAGACTTTGTCTCAAAAAAAAAAAAAAAAGAAAAAAAATATTGCATGATCTCATTTTCATGTGGAATTTTTTAAAGAAAATCTCAAATACACAGAGAAAGACAATGAAACAGTGGTTACCACCAGAGGGGAAGGGAAGACAAAGACAAGATGTAGCTCAAAAGATACCAAACAGTAGATACGTAGTATGAACAAGTCTAGAGCTCTAATATATAAACACAAGAAATAAAGTTAATAAGATTGTATTCTATTAGAGATTTTTGTTAAACAAGTAGATTTTAACTGCTCTTGTCACACAAAAAAGTAACTATGTGACATGATAGATATGTTAATCTGCTTCACTATGCTAACCATTTTACTATTTACATGTATCCCATAACATCATGTTGTAAACCTCAAATATATACAATGAATTTTATTTTTAAAACAAGAACAAAAACAAAACCTGATAAATGGATTCTAAAATTTATAGAAATGCAAAAGGCCATGAAAAACTCAGGCAATCTTAAAACAGAAAAGAGATAACCACAGACGTCAGGACTACCATGAAGCTATAAGTAAACTTAGAAAGGCATAAGTAAACGCAATAAGTACTATTTTACAAACATTTAAAAAGAAAACTATAGCCAAAAAATAAAGCTACAGCTAGAAACAATGTATATTACATAATTCAAGGAAAAACTTTACCTTGGATTCAGCATCAGGAAAAAGTGAATCCCTTCAACTAGGTGGACTGATTGACAGTCTACTTTGCTGCCCCTTCCAGCAAACTTTGTTTGGTGCTTAAGTGTAACAAGGAGATAAGGAACTATCACATACGCTTTTTTTTTTTTTTTTTTTTTTTTTTTTTTGGAGATGGAGTCTCGCTCCGTTGCACAGGCTGGGGTGCAGCGGTGCAATCTCGGCTCACTGCAACCTCCACCTCCTGGGTTCACGCGATTCTCCTTCTTGAGCCTCCCAAGTAGCTGGGATTACAGGTGCCCACCACCACACCTGGCTAATTTTTGCCTTTTTAGTAGAGACAAGGTTTGACCATTTTGGTTGTCCAGGCTGGTCTCAAACTCCTGAACTCAAGTGATCTGCCCGCTCAGCCTCCCAAACTGCTGGGATTACAGGTGTGAGCCACCATGCCCAGCCACATACGCTTTTAAACACATATCTTGGCTCTCTTTGCCATGCTTTTTACTTATTAGGTATTAAATAAGCTATTTCAAATTATTTTTAATATTAAATAAATGATGAAGCTATGTCTTCAATGCTTTAAAACTACTCTCTCTCATTACTTGCCACAAGGAAACAAGAGAAACATGTAATTCCTAGGTCAGGCATGGTGGCTCATGCCTGTAATCCCAAGACTTTGGGAGGCTGAAGCGGGCGGATCACTTGAGGTCAGGAGTTTGAGACAAGTCTGGCCAACATAGTGAAACCCATCTCTACAAAAAATTTAAAAATTAGCAGGGCGTGGTGGTGCGTGCCTATAATCCCAGCTACCTGGGAGGCTAAGGCATGAGAATCTCTCGAACCTGGGAGGTGGAGGTTGCAGTGAGCCAAGATCGCACCATTGCACTCTAGCCTGGGTGACAGAGCAAGACTCGGTCTCAAAAGAAAAAAAAGAGAGAGAGAGAGAGAGAAACATGCGAGAGAGAGACAGAGAGAAAAAAACATGTAATTCCAAAGCCAAAGCAAGATCTTGGAGTTCAAAATTATTTTGATGACTCTTGACAAATTCTAATGTTTACCTGATCAAGCTCTTCCCCAGCCTTCCTGAGATTCTGTAACTGGTAAACTTCTAGGATTCTTCCATTATCTTGACAGCACAAATCAATTATAACACAGCCCTGGTCCTCAAAGGCATTGATTTGATGAAATGCAACAAAAGGTTTGCTGTAGTATCTCCCTGGAAGAAGCTGCAGGGGAAAACACAAACAATGAAAAAAATTTTTTTTTAGTTTTCTTCTTTTTCCCTTTCCTTTAGGAAACAGGTCCAAAAAGTTCAAAATAAGAAAATTAGGAGGATTTCCCCCTCTGAAATGGCAGGTCCAGTATATATAAAAGTAGAATACAGAATGTAGAAGCAAATATGCTTTGATTTAAACATTGTTTGCTTAAGCAATGAACTGGGGCTATTTGATACAGACTGATCAATTGTTACAATGAACTTAAAAACCCTCATGAAATATAGCCCAATGTTTTGAATGATATGTAAATCTTGGACTCTAACTGCATGGTTAAATAGAAAATATTGCTACTCAGTATATTGATGATAAATTAAGAGACTATTTTTTTTAAAGTGCAGTCATTACTAAATTTTTTTTTGTAATGAGATCCAGATAGAGTAAATTTAAGATACTATCTCTTTAGAGAGGTAAAAAGTAGGCAAATATAATAGTGGTATGAATCAGGAGTGTAAAAAGATATTCAACCATCATGGTTGGACTTTAGTAGGATTGTCACATCCACATATTAAGAAGCCAGAGAATTGGGCTGGGCATAGTGGCTCACACCTGTAATCTCAGCACTTTGGGAGGTGGGCAGATCACGAGGTCAAGAGATCAAGACCATCCTGGTCAACATGGTGAAACCCTGTCTCTACTAAAAATACAAAAAAAATTAGCTGGGTGTGGTGGCACATGCCTGTAGTCCCAGCTACTGAGGAGGCTGAGGCAGGAGACTCACTTGAACCCAGGAGGTGGAGGTTGCAGTGAGCTGAGATCTCACCACTATACTCCAGCCTAGTGATAGAGAAGACTCCGTCTAAAAAAAAAAAAAAAAAAAAAAAAATCTCAAAAAAAAAAAAGGAAAAAAGAAGCCAGAGAATCAACTAATTAGAGTATTACTGCAAAAATTACAGAAGATTTCTGCACGAACAACACCCTCTTTAGCAGCTATTATGATATGGAAAAAATCCATGCTAAGAGAGTTTCTTGGATGCCATTTTAATTGAATCAGATCATTAAAAGGATAAAATTGTTTCCTATAATTCTCTAATATGCAAAATCCATCATACTAATTAATAAGTAGCTAGCTCAACCTATAGAAGAAGGTAATATCCTTGATTAAAAGTGTCCTATGCAAATAATATCCAGGGAAGGTTAAAAAATCAACTATATGGAAATTTGCCTTTGTTTCCAACAATTTTCATGATAAATATACTCCACCTGTCCAGTGTGTTTATCCACCACATGAAACCGCGTATTACACTGGGGTTCCCAGCTTATCCCATCTGAAAAGGCCTTTCCTCGAATTTTAGAAGTGGCAATTTTCCACAGGTTCATCTTTAGAGGTTGTTCAATGAAAATAATATAGTTCCTTGTCATTCCTAAAAGGTTCCAGCAAACAATAAAAATGTTATTTGGCAAACTAGAGTTGTCTGAAATGTGACAGTTATGGGGACTTGTCTGAATGCCTGGACATGTTACTGATGCCCTAAACAAATGCCAGCCAGAAATACATGTTTACTGTCTCCCAGCTTTACTATACATATTTCCTGTTCCTACATAAAAAAGGGAACTGCTTAGAATAGCTTGGGTTGCATGTTCTCAGCTTGCTTTTTATCTTTTTTTCCTTTTCTTTTTAAATTATTTGGTTTAGGAACAAAGTAAAAAAGTATAGTATTAAAGTGTCCTTTATGATCTGTACATGTATCCCTTAATCCTTTTCCTGCTTATACTCAGGGTAAGAATCTAGGAGCAGTTTGGCTATATGATTTAAAATACAGAAAATAAATAGTCTGAGTAAAAACTGAACCAATCTATACAGAATATAAATTCCCCTCAAAATAGAGTCAAGATGACCTTTTCATGTCTGATTGCTATTGGTTGCCTAAAATTTTTAATTCTATCAACTAATTTTTTAGTAATTGCTTATACTAAAGCAACTACAATATATCTTTTCAAGCAGTCAGCTGGCTAGGGTCAGGAGTATGTGACCAAACAGAATAACCTTAACTAGCATCAAAATGCAACCTTGGTCTCATTATCACCATAGCATGATAAACTATTAACATAACATTTGCCAAACTAGTCCTTCTGCTACAGCAACATCAAGGCAGGGCCCACTGAAATTTGCCTTATCCCTGGACTCACCAAAGCTATGGTAGTAAGAAGGTTTCCCTTTCTCTGTAGGAGCAATAGAACATATCACCTGGGCTCCATGGATGGTCTCCTCAAGGTCCACCTTCTCTGGAGGAACCCGAATAACCTTATAGGAGAAACCTGAAAAATGAAAAGTCCTATTTTACTTGTTTTACATACATTCTAGATTAAAAGACAACCCTTGCACTTGTGGACTTGCCAAAAGCAATTAAGAGATTTATGCAATATGCATGACACTCTTATTTCCTGAAGGGTTATTTCAAACAAAGATTTAGATCTTAAAAATATGTTATCGCTATGAAAATAATTAGCTAAGGTTTTGAAACAGCACATCCAAAGTGATCAACCAATGATTCATTCTATTATAATGCTTACTTCATCTCTAATTCATAGGAAACATTAAGGTAGCAGCCAGGCACTGTTCACAATAGCAAAGACTTGGAACCAACCCAAATGCCCATCAATGATAGACTTGACAAACAAAATCTGCCACATATATGCCATGGAATACTATGCAGTCATAAAAAAGGATGAGCTCATGTCCTTTGCAGGGACATGGACGAAGCTGGAAACCATCATTCTCAGCAAACTAACACAAGAACAGAAAACCAAACCGCATGTTCTCACTCATAAGTGGGAGTTGAACAATGAGAACACATGGACACAGGGAGGGGAACATCACACACCAGGGCCTTTCAGGGGGTGGGGGGCTAGCAGAGAGATAGCATTATGAGAAATATCTAATGTAGATGCCGGGTTGATGGGTGCAGCAAACCACCATGGCATGTGTATACCTATGTAACAAACCCGCACATTCTGCACATGTACCCCAGAACTTAAAGTATAATAATAAAAAAAAGAGCTATTATATAATGAGGTAGTGATTACAATGGACCTGTCTCATATGTATGGTGAATAGACAAGTCATAGAGTTGAAGTTCTTAAACTCAAAAAAAAAAAATATATAGCAGCCAGAAATATCCTCAAATTCTGTTCCTTCCCTTCCTTCCCCTATTCTAACTACAGTCTCCATTTGCACTCGTGTCCAGCTCCTTCCCTCAACCCTCTGGACCCCTAGGGTCACTCTGGGTTCCATCCCATCCTGTCTCATCAACATTCTTTCATGCAGTCATTTATCTGTCTATTGCTTACTGGCTCTTCAAGAATCAACTCAGATATCCACTCCTCAAGTAGTCTTCCCTGACTCTTCCCCACCCCAAAGGCATTTGGTGCCCCTATTGTATGTCCTCATTACATCCTCATAGTCATAGCACGTATCTCATTGTATACAATTTTCTGCTTATTTGTCTGCTTTCCAGTACAGTTCTTTATTTATTTATTCTGCAACTACTACTTTTTGAGCACCTACTATATTCCAGACACCATTCGGAGTGTTCTTAGTACTATATTCCAGGCACTTGTATACAGAAATATGCAAAATAAACAAAAATCCCCCCCTCTTCCTCCACCTTCTTCTTCTTCATTTTATTTTTAGAGACAGGGCCTTGCACTGTCACCCAGGCAGGAGTACAGTGGTGTGATCATAGCTCATTGCAGCCTCAAACTCCTTGTCTCAAGCAATCCTCCCACCTCAGCTTCCCAAAGTGCTGTGATTACAGGTGTGAGCCACTGTGCTCAGACAAAATCTCTTATTTTGTCTTATTGTGTTTCTTTTAAATCATATAATAAGTAAAAATACAATGCATCAGATGACAATGAGAACTATAATAGAAAATAAGCCAAGGAATAAGGATCAAGAGTGATCATATGAGGAGTAGGAGCTACTGTTCGCACCTTTAAATATGCTGGTCTGGAAAGTTTCACTAAGTGGGTGACATTTGAGTAAAGACCTAAAGGAGATGAGGAAGAATGCTTAAAGATATCTGGGAGAAATGCATTCCAGGTGGAGGAAAGAGCAAATGCAAAAGTTCTCAGCCAGGAGCACCACTGGAGTGTCTAAGTATCAGCAAGGAGGCCAGTGTGGCCCTATCATGATAAGCAAGGAGGAGTGTCTAGGAGGTAAGTTCAGAGAGGCGGGTGTGGGTTAAAAGGATAACTCTGGTAACTCTGGTGTTACCGCGCTGAAAAGAAACCGAAGTGGGGCAACGGCAGAATCAGGGCAACTAGTTGAGGGGCTATTGCAGTCATTCAAGTGAGAAGGGATAGTGACTCAAAGTAGAGTGGTGGCCATGGAGGTGGTGTGAAATGGTTGGATTGTTGATATATTTTGAAGGCATTGCTGAAATTACTTTTTTTGTTTGTTTGTTTGGTTGGTTGGTTGGTTGGTTGGTTGGGTTTTTTTTTTTTTTTTTTGAGACAGGGTCTCACTCTGTCACTCAGGCTGGAGTGCAGTGATGCAATCACGACTCACTGCAGCCTCAACCTTCTGGACTCAAGCGATCCTCCCACCTCATCCTCCCGAGTAGCTGGGACCACAGGCACATGCCACTATATCCGGCTAATTTTTGTATTTTTTGTAGAGATGAGAGCTTGCTATATTGTCCAGGCTGGTCTCAAACCCCAGAGCTCAAGCAATACACCCACCTCAGCCTCCCAAAGTGCTGGAATTACAGACATAAGCCACTGTACCTGACCCTGAAATTACTTTTGGATCAACTGATATAAGAGATAAATGTAAAGGATGATTCTACAGTTATTGTCCTTAGCAACTGGAAAGATGGAGTTAGTATCTCCTGAGATGGGGAAGACTCATCTTAAGGAGAGAAAGAAATAAGCCAGGCACAGTGGTGCATGCCTATAGTCCAGCTGCTTGGGAGCATCTCTTGAGCCCAGGAGTTCAAGTCCAGCCTGAGCGATATAGCAAGACTCCATCTCTAATCGAAGAAAGAAGAAGAAGAAGGAAGAAGAAGGAGGAATGAGGGAGGGAAGGGAAGGGAAGGGAAGGAAGGGAAGGGAAGGGAAGGAAGGGAGGGAAGAGAAGGAAGGGAAGGAAGGAGAACAAGGAAGAGAGAGAAGAAGGAGGAGGAGGAGAAGAGGAGGTGGTGGTAGTTTAGGGGAAAATATCAGGAGTCTGGTTTTTGACAAGTTAATTTTGCAATGCCTATTAGACATCCTAAGAAGAATGCTGAGTAAGCAATTGGATATAAAATACTAGGGAGGTCTAGGTTGGGGATATAGATATGTTTTGAGAACCCACTACATACAAAATGTCATGCTTTGTACAGTGATGAAAGAAATATTAGACAAGCTCTATAGTCCAAGAATACTCTATTATTTTCTTTAACATTAGTCTGAACAACATATTTTAAATAAGTATTAAAAACTAACTGGATTGATTAGTGTTTACAGGATTTTCATAAATTTTAAAAGCCTTTTAAAAATATCTAGAAAAGCTAAAACAAAAGCTTTTTACTTCCTAAAGGTAGCAATTACTAGCAAGCATTTTACTGTAATACAATGAGAATAACTAAATTTCCCCCAAATGTCTATCAAGTAGTCAAGCTCCCTGCAGTTGCATGCACATTGAGTTCCAGTTCAAAAACTTCTCACTGAACCAAATAATCAAGTGAAGGAAAAAAAAACAAAAAAAAAAGAAGTAGGTTCAGTGTTCGTTGGGATTATGAGAAGATAAAGAGATGAATTTCCTGTCTCAGCAATTGGATTACTCAATTTACAGAATTTAAACACATTAATTAATGAACTGTTCTAACTGCAAGTCTCGAAGGCATTAGGTAAGACAAACAGACACCCAGGAAACACCCAGCAGAAGAATGTCCAGAAAGACCAGACCTACCCAATACTGTCAGCTGAATTCTGGGAGACTCTCCAGGAGTTTGTCTCCTGGAGACAAGCAGCAAACTGAGGCAAAGTAACAAGCACAGGCTCTCATGATTGGTGGCTGGGTTAATCAGTGAGGTCCAGGGGCCACTTGCACCAAGATCACCCAGAGACCATGTTAAAATGCAAATTTTTAGCCCCTTTTCAGTTCTACTAAACCAGAATCCCTGAAGATGAATGAAATCCAGATGATTCAATCTACATTCCAGATTATTGTTAGGCACATTAAAGGTTGAAAATCACAGATCTAGTTACTATTACTTTAGAATATGTAATTTAGGCCAGGCGCAGTGGCTAGCGCCTGAAATCCCAGCATTTTGGAAGGCTGAGGTGGGCAGATTACTTGAGGTCAGGAGTTTGAGACCAGCCTGGTCAATATGGCTGAAACCCCGTCTCTACTAAAAATACAAAAATTAGCCAGCCATGGTGGCAGGCACCTGTAATCCCAGCTACTCAGGAGACTGAGGCAGAAGAATCACTTGAATCTGGGAGACGGAGGTTGCAGTGAGCCAAGCTCGTGCCACTGCATTCCAGCCTGGGCAACAGAGCGAGCCTTCATCTTAAAAAAAAAAAAAAAAAAAAAAAATGTGATTGGCCAGGCATGGTGGCTCACACCTGTAATCCCAGCATTTTGGGAGGCCCAGGCGGGCAGATCACAAGGTCAGGAGATCGAGACCATCCCAGCCAACATGGTGAAACCTCGTCTCCACTAAAAACACAAAAATTAGCCGGGCATGGTGGAGGACACCTGTAGTCCCAGCTACTCGGGAGGCTGAGGCAGGAGAATCACTTGAACCTGGGAGGCAGAGGTTGCAGTGAGCTGAGATCGCACCACTGCACTCCAGCCTGGCAACAGAGCAAGACTCCATCTCAAAAATAAAAAAAAAAGTAATTTAGAATGGCAAAATAGTATTTGTCATATTATGAATGAGTTACAAAGTTATCTACTTGGTTAACAGAGTTAATTTATTATGAAATTGATTTTTTTAATGATCAAGATAAGATAGATGGACCGAAAATTGCTGGGTTCTTGGATCCATTTTGCTAAAACATTTTACTTAGAAGGATGTTTGCTGTTTCCTATAACAGTGTTGAAGAATCCTCCTTATCTGAGATCAAGTAATAAAGAAGAGAGAGAGCTGGGTGTAGAGGTGTCTAGAGCACCCTCTCCCTACTCGTGCCAGTAAAAAGCAAACCTGTAGTATTCATCTTTATATACACTCAGAGATGTAAATATGGAGAGATAGAGAGGAGCAAGCCACAAAGCCAATTATGCACCAAAGTTATACCATTAACCTATACAAAGATTTCATAGGTTGTAGATGGTAGATTAATTGATAGCTGAGAGAAAGATAGTCAAACATATCTAATGCAGGAATCCCCCTGTATCCAGGGGAGATACATTCCAAACCCCCCGGTGGATGCCTAAAATCATGGATAGTACAAACCCTACACACACTGTTTTTTTCTTTACATATATACTTATGATAAACTTTAATTTCTAAATTAGGCACAGTAAGAGATTAACAACAATAACTAATAATAAAATAAAACAATTATAACAATATACTGTAATAAAAATTACGTGAATGTAGTTTTTATCTCACAAAATATCATAAAATACTCAGACTGGATAACTGAAACTGTGAAAGTGAAACCACAGAGAAGGGGGGTCTACTATACTTACTTACACATTCCTCTTCAAACAGGGAGAGACATATGTATTCATGTATAGAAACCTGAATTCACATGCCTTTAGAAGAGTGGGTAGATAGGTGAAAAGGCCTTAACAAGTAGAGAAGGACATGGTGAACAGGTGAAGATTGAGTATTAAAAAAATACCAATAGAGTCTTCTGCATTCCATGATGAATAACTAATGAGATGGTCTAATAGAGTAACTAGCAAGCAAGGCTTCGTGTGTGAGTCAAAAGCTTACTAGAGCAAGTCATTTAGCTCTCCTCAAGGTTCACTGCCTTTGTCTGTAAAACCAAGGTAATATTAGCACCTTTCTCGGAGAGTTGGCATAAGGATTAAATGAAAAAATATGGGGAAAAATGCTTAACACATAGTAGATACTCCATAAATGTTAGCTATCATTATTAGCTATCAGAACTTTCTGGAGCAGATTGGAGACTAGAAAAGAGATGTGACTTAAGTGGTTGTGCATGCAACCCCACTATGACTTTAACTTACCGTGTAGTGTATTACTTTCATGATAAAAGTAAATTCCTTCCCTATGATAGACAATGTACCTTCCTTGTATCTCTTGGCTGCAACATTCTAAATTTCTTATACTTCTAATATGGTACTTATTAAAAATTCCAGTTTGAGAAATATGTACTGAAAATCCCTACAATGCTTGTAAGCGAGAGGCACAATGAAACATAAAAATGTGAGTTAAACTAAAAAGGTCAAATTGAAAATCAGCTACTAAGCATACGTACCAATAGACCGTAGAACAGATACTTAATGATAAATCATATATTTTAAGTTGGGTAATGCTATTTTAGAGATTTTCTTTCAAACTTTTCAAATGATGTTTCATATGTTTACATCTTAACTATAATTGAACCCCGAGAAGACAGTTAACACCCAATTATTTCTTTCCTATTTATTTATTTATTTATTTTTGTGAGACAGGATCTTGCTGTGTTGCCTAGTCTGAAGTGCAGTGGTACAGTCATGGCTCACTACAATCTCAAACTCCTAGGCTCAAGGAATTCTCCCACCTCAGCCTCCCGAGTAGCTGGGACCACGGGTGCGCACTACCACACCTGGCTAATGTTTTTGTTTTTGGGTAAAATGAGGTCTCACTTTGTTGCCCAGGCTTGTCTCGAACTCCTGGGCTCAAGAAATTCTCCGGCCTTGTCCTCCCAAAGTGCTGAGATTACAGACATGTGCCACCGTGCCTGGTCTCAATTATTTCTAAAAAGACCTCTATCGCAACTTTACCAAATGGCCCAAAGGAGTTCCCCATATTGTATGCTGTTCCATCCGGGTCGTAATGAGGATGTGCAGTTGCTCCATTCACAGCAATAAATTTGCTCCAATCTACCTGCAAATTTGAGACCATTGGAGATTTTTAATGGGCAGATCTCTACTTACATGCATAAATAGTAGAAATATCTAATGTTTTTAAAAATATGATATGAAAACTGCAATGTAAGCCCTAATTTCTTGCCTCTGAGAAATAAAAATTATTTTTCCCACTAAAAAAAAGAAATCAAGACTAAAAACAATAAACAAAAACCCATCACCACTACTAACAACAAAACTACCCTGAATAAATTTGCCTAATACCACAGGAAAATTCAAAAGAAGCATAAGAATTAAAATTAAAAACCTAGTCTAAAATTTTCTTTTTAATTATGTTACATGAAGGAAATACAGGTATAGACAACCTCCAGTCCAATACTAACCATAGCTAGGAAGAACAGCAACTAGCCAAAGTAGATCAGTACTATTCTATTTCTCCTTTACCCTAGCCTTCAGATGTTAGGGCTAAGGAAGGAGTTTAGAATTATATTTAAGGAAAACCAACCCAGAGGCCATCAGACCAGAGGGTAAAGGTGACCTGCATCATGAATAACTTTGTTTTTCTGTAGTTAAGGCTCCAATTTCTTCTTGATATATACTACTCTAAAAAGTATTTCGAATGGAAAGAAATGTTAGGATCTATTTTATTCATTTTTTTACCTGTACTTTACCTTTTCTGTCTTTTCCAGAGTTTCAATGTCCACTTTATTCATAAAGTTGGTCTCAGTGCAGAGGTAGTAATCACCCTTGTATCGCACATAGTTGACATTAGTGTTGTCAGTCATGGCTGAAACCAAACCCTAGAGTTATTTAAGTACCATGCTTACTGTAGCAGATGCTAAGCACACACTCAAAGGAAGAAAGCAATTTCAACATCCTCTCACATATACAAAAAAAAATCTATTTTCAAGATTTATGTTTGTATAAATGGTATATATCATAATAGTTTAAATAATCATCACTCTCACCTGCAGCTTTACCAGGCAGCTCAAACCTGGACATGAAACGTTCAAAAACATTCTTGCATGGATCCGGGAGAGCCAGTGTGCCAAATTCTGACATCACAATTCGGTTTTTAGCACTGTTGGCCTTATATGTATCACTCTGTAGAAACTTGCTCCTGTATGTCACTGTGCCCTTTGCCATCCTGAACTGGTGAAGCAGTGCCATCCCATCAAACCAATGATTGTACCTTCAAACAGGAGAAAATAAATAAATATTAGTAAGAAAACATGGGGTAAAAATGAGGGAAAGAGTGATAGATCTTCATTTCAAATATAAAGATAAGGAAATGGGACAGGTTCCCAGCACAACCTGATTAGTCAGAGAACTTGAAATTATGGGAGGATAGCATTTTGGGCATATCCTAGGTATAAAAGGAAAGAATAATTTGCATTCTCCTGACCCTTACCCCTGTCAAAAAAAAAAAAAAAAAACCCTCACATTTTACAAAACCCCTATTGTGGTGAATCCTAAGAAAATTCTAACCTTTACTCCATGGCTAAGATAATAGCATGAGAGGATATGGGACGCCTGACATTTACCTAATCAGAATGAGTTCCAGGCCGGGCACAGTGGCTCACACCTGTAAGCCCAGCAATTTAGGAGGCTGAGGCAGGTGGATTGCTTGAGACTAGCCTGGGCAACATAGCAAAACCCCGTCTCATTAAAAATAAAAATAAAAAAAGGAAGAGTTTCTAAGCTTTTAGAAATAGTTATCTTCATATCTTATATGTATTAAAGTTTCCATTTACTCTAAAATTTTTCAACTTTATCAAGATTATGCTAAAGTAGACAAACAAGATAACTGTCCTTCTTAATCATTTTTGTCCATATGATTACATCTTAGGAATGATCTACTTAAACAGTTAAACATTGAAAACTGTAAGGAAAAGTTTGTGGTTTCGCTTTTTAAATGGTTTATTATATGGTCTCTTCTTTCATATGCTTAACACATTGAATGCTTAATACCTTCAGTATGGATAAACAAAGCTAACAACATTGTCTTAAAAGGCAGAGACTGGAAGAGATATTTGTATACCCATGTTCGCAGCAGCATCATTCACAATAGCCAAAGGGTGGAAGCAACTCAAGTGTCCATCAGTGGTTGAATGCACGAACAAAATGTTTACACTGTAAGGGTTCAGAGCATGCTACGCCAAAATATGCCACTTTGACATACCGATTATTTTGAGTTAAAAGGTACTTGAAAAACAGCCGATGCATGAAGGGCACTCTGACCTTCTTTAATCCTTCCTGAAAGCAGGAATAAAACTCCCATGTGAAAGGTGCCCTCCCTGTACCGGAAGGAAGGAAGATATTTATATCACCAAAGGTAGGGAGTTGAGGCTGAGAAAATGAGAAAGATCTGTGCAAACGAACCTTGTTAAACTAACCTTTATCTTCATGGTCACTTTCACACAATTAACTGCCATAGCCCAAACTCCTTTGTCTTGTCACATTTTCACCATTTACTACACTTTGTCCAGCCTAGTACAAGCTTTCACCCCTAACTTATTCTTTGGCTCTTCATTTTTCTTGGGGGAGGAGTGGTTCCAAGGTACACGTAAAACTTACTAAATAAAATTTGTATGCTTTTCTCTTGTTAATCTGTCCTATGTCCATTTAATTCTTGGGCTCAGCTGGAGACCCTAAGAGGTAAGAGGGAAAATTTTGTCTCCCCCAAAACATATACTGGAATATTACTTATCCTTTAAAATGAAGGAAATCCTGTCACATGTTACAACATGAAGGAACCATTGAGGACATTATGTGATATGAAATACACCAGTCATAAAAAGACAAATACTGTATGATTCTACTTATATAAGGTATTTAAAGTAGTCAAGTTAATAAAAACAGAAGGTAGAATGGTAGTTAATAGGAGGAAGGAGGAAGGAGAAATAAAGAATTGCTGCTTAATGAATATAGAGTTTCAATTTCACAAAATGAAAAAGTTCTAAAGATCTGTTTCATTACAAGATGAATATACTTAACACTACTTAACTGTAGTCTTAAAAATGGTTAGGCTGGTAAATTTTATGCTATATGTATTTTACCAAAATTTTTTTAATTGCAGGAAAGAAAAAAGAAAAAGTCTTTAACCCAATGATTTGGGATGCCACTATTATCAGATAACTAAATGTCCGTAAATTCCTGGGTTTACTTCTGGTCTTTCTAATCTACAGTGGTCCTTTCTTGCACCAATATCACAATGTTTTAATTGTAAAGGCTTTATGGTATATTTTAATATCTGGTAGGGCTAGTTGCTCCCTCTGAAAAAAAATTTTAGTGTTTTCTTGTCAATTCTTACATATTTATTGTGCTATATGAACTTTAGTATCAGTTGGTCCAACTTTCTTAAACAGCTTGTTGGAATTTTTATTAAGATTGTATTAGATTTATAAATTGACTCAGGGAGAACTGGGACATCTCTATGACGTTGAATCACTCTATTCAAAAACAGGGGATGGTCTTTCCATTTATTTGAATTTATCTTCCAGGAGTGTTTTAAAGTTTGCACATTTCTAAATTCATTGCGAAGTATTTAATCTTCTTTGTTGCAATTGTAAATGAAGTTTCCCTACCATTATGTTCTCTGATTATTGTTTGCATACATGAAGGATATTATTTCAGTATGTTAATTTTATATCCTGTGACCTCACCTTTTATTGTTAAATTTAGTTTTATCATTGATTCTCTATGGTTTTCCAGGATTAATGTGGTTATTATATTAATATGATAAAATAATAATATTATATCATCTGCAAAAAGAGAATTTTACTTTACTAGTCCTTGTGCCTCTGGTCAATGTCTTTCATCTAATTGCATTGCTTACATCTGGTACAATGTTGAACAGTAGTGAAGATACTGATCATTCTTTCCTGTGTCTGGACTTGAAGAAAATACTCATATATTTTCCAATGTAGTATTACTGCTTGTAGCACCAAGATATAATAGATAGAGTTATTTAAGATATTTATAATATATATATTATATACATATACCAAGATATATATACATTAAGAAACACATACATATAAAATCATACTTAGAAACTATCCAACAAACCCTATTTTCTTTTTTTTTTTAGACAGAGTCTCACTCTGTAGCCCAGGTTGCAGTGCAGTGGCACAGTCTTGCTCTTGCAACCTCCGCCTCCCGGGTTACAAGCGATTCTCCCGCCTCAGCCTTCTGAGTAGCTGGGATCACAAGCACGTGCCACCACACCCAGCTAATTTTTTGTATTTTTAGTAGATATGGGGTTTCACCATGTTAGCCAGGATGGTCCTGATCTCCTGACCTCGTGATCCGCCCACCTCAGCCTCCCAAATTGCAGGGATTACAGGTGTGAGCCACTGTGCCCAGCCAAAACCTATTTTCTTAAGCAATTTTTAGGAAGAGTGGATGTTTAATTTTCACAAAAGCTTTTTCAACGTCTATGGAGATAATTCTGTGATTTTTCCTGGAACTTATTAATATGGTGTATTTGTATTGTATTAATGAATTCACTAATAACAAGCCTACCTTGTATTCTTGAAATTAATCCCATCTGCTCATAGTTAATTTTATTTTTTAATGTGGTATTGAATTCTGTTTCTTAACAAAATATTTATTGGTGCTATAATAGTATTATGTATTTTGTACTTTTTTTAAGAGACAGGATCTTGTTCTGTGGCCCAGGCTGGAGTGCAGGGGCACTGTCAGAGCTCACTGCATCCTCAATTCTGGGCTGAAGTGATCCTCCCGCCTCAGCCTCCCAAGAAAGCTGGGACTTACAGGGACATGCCACCACACTTGGCTACTTTTTAATTTTTTTGTAAAGATGGAGTCTCACTATGTTGCCCAGGCTAACCTCGAGCTCCAGGCCTCAAGAAATCTTCCTGCCTCAGCATCTTAAAGTGCTGGGATTACATGTGTGAGCCACAATATTTGGCCTATTTTGTACTTTATCATGGATATTCATAAATAGTATTAGTCTGCAGTTTACTTTTTTCCATGATCTTTGTCATATTTAGATATTAATATGATGCTTCCTTTATAAAAACAATTGGGAAGTTTCCTTCATTTTTGATGCTCTGAAATAATTTATAAAGTACTGGGACTATCTCACATTTGAAGGTCTGGTAGAATTCATCTATGAAATAATCTGGGCGTGGTAATTTTTTTGAGAAATATTTCCTTAATAAGGGTCCTATTTCTTCTACAGAAACTGGTCTACTAAAAACTTCCCTCTCTAAGGCCGGGCGTGGTGGCTCATGCCTGTAATCCCAGCACTTTGGGAGGCCAAGGTGGGCGGATCATGAGGTCAGGAGATCAAGACCATCCTGGTTAACACGGTGAAACCTGTCTCTACTAAAAATACAAAAAAAATTTAACCAGTGTGGTGGCAGGCACCTGTAGTCCCAGCTACTCGGGAGGCTGACACAGGAGAACGGCGTGAACCTGGGAGGCGGAGCTTGCAGTGAGCCGAGATTGCACCACTGTACTCCGGCCTGGGCGACAAAGCAAGACTCCCTCTCAAAAATAAAAAATAAAATAAAAATAATAAAAATAGAAAAAATAGAAAAATAAAAAACTTCCCTCTCTATCAATTTTGTTTAATTCTTTTTCTCTTTATAGAGACATGGTCTGGCTATGTTGCCCAGACTGGTCTCGAACTTCTTTCCTCAAGCAATCCTCCTGCCTCACCTTCCCAAAGTGCTAAGGTTATCCCGCCCTGACCTCCCAAAGTGCTGGGATTACAGGCATGAGCCACCACACCTGGCCTCCATCAATTTTGGTAATCTGCTTTCCCTATAGAATTATCCATTTTTTCAAGGCTTTCAAATGTATTTGCATAAAGGCCTTCAAAGTCTCTTGTAATTAATTTTTTTCTGTTTCAATTATTTCTTCTCCATTGTCATTTCATACTTTGTATATTAGTGCCTTTTCCCTTTATCTTCTTCATCATGTTAACTAATGGTTTGTCTACTTTGGTAGTATTTTTCAAAAAAAGTTACAATAATTTCAAGAATTTTTGCTACTTAAGATATTTCAATTTGTTAGATTCTGTCTCAAGAGATCCTGTCATTCCATGCATGCATTTATTCAAGTCAACATATGCTTGAGTCCCTACTATCTGCCAGGCATTGTGCCAAGGTCAGCACTTACAGGCACATAAATAACAGATACAAAGTGATTGCTGCTACAAGGGAGAAACTTAAAAAACAAAAACAAAACAAAACAAAAAAAAACACTATTTATGCAGAGAAGGAGCAACAGGATGGAAAGCTGGGGAAATCAGGAAAAAGTCAACAAGAAAGGCGACATTTGACTGGTTCTTTACGGATGTCTGCCAATTGCAGAGGGGACAAGGGCAGAGGTGATGGAAGGGGGAAGCGTCAAAAGACATACAGTATCTTAGAGGAACAGCCAGTTGACAGGGTAGCGTGTGGGCGGAGCTGTCAGTGGCAGGTGATAATGTTGGAGAAACAGGTCAGCCCGCATCACCAGCACTTAGACTAAGGCTTAATGACCTTCAACAGGCAAGTATGAAGTTGTGAAACAGGAGAGTGAAACTGTGTGACTGGCATCTTGGAATAGAAAGAACAGCATGCAGACTGAAGAAGCCGACGAGGAGCCCAGGCAATAAATCAAGCAAGAGAAGATAAGCACCTAAACTGAAGCAGCACCAGTAAGCAAAGGACAAACTCCAGAAACAAGTCAGAGATGACTGATAGGATGTAGGCAGCGACAAAAGGAGAGGGTCCAAAAAGTCAGGCCTGAATGACTGGCTGCCTGGTGATACTTTAACCGGGATGGAGAAGACATGAAGAACAAGTACCGGGGAAAAGTCAATGGCTCGGTTTTGAGAGTCTGAGCTATTTGTAGAACAGCAGAGTATAGATGTTCCATAGCCAGTTGGCAAACCACAGGTCTAGAGCCCAAGAGCTGGGGGCGGGGTGGGAGATGCACGTTTGAGAGAATCTAGGTATAAGCTTGCCAATGGGATAACTGCCATCTACCGAGCACTTACTACATGCCAGGTATTGTGCTAAGCACTTTGCTACATCCATTATACATATATTCTCCCTTCACATTGACCCTGCAAGGGAATATTTTTCCCAATTTATAGATGTGGAAACCAAGGTTCAGAGGAATATGCCCACAGTCTCAGGGCTGCTCAGTGACAGAACAAGGGTTTGAATTCAGTGATGACACTAACTCCTGGGCTCTACAGCATCCCAAAAGGTAAGGTGAGCTCTAAGAGTTATTTGGCAGAGAAGGAAATGGGAGAGATGATGATGCATCAAGGTTTCAGAGAAGAGGAAGAGGGCTGCGTCCTCTGATCAGCAGCAAAGCAAAACTTGAATGTGCTGAGTACTAAGACAAATCCATGGGAATGAAGTATGTGTAGGCATTGTATTAAGTGTTATAAAATAACCTAGAGATGATTTAAAAGATAGAGGAGGACGTATGTAGGTTAAAAGCGAATATATGCAATTTATATAAGAGACTGCAGCATACTTGGATTCTGGTATTTAAGGGGGTCCTCTAACCAATGCCCTGTGAATACTGAGGGACGAAGTGTGGGGGTGGGAAGAGGGAAGCTGAAGGAGTTCAAATGCGGCTGCCCCACAAGTCATTCCTTCCTATGAAGTAGGCCAGTTTATCTGCTGAGGGTGAAAGGGACAGGGAGAATGAAGGAGGCCTCAGGAAAGGGTCAGAGACTTGCGGCAGACCCTGTGAGAAGCTGCAAACACCAACTGCTAAAGATTCCTGGCAGCACCAAGCACTCAGCTAGGACTGGAAATCATCATTTCGTAATTGAATCAATCAGCAAGGTTGTGTGATTTGCTCTAGACCTGCTCAGCAGGCGTGGGCCATGAGCAGGGGAAACCAAGGATGGGCCAATCTAGGACTGAAAATAATCAGAGGAGAGGCAGTGACCACCAGGGCAAAGGAAGTGAGCGTGGTGTTCAAAGCGCTTGAAGTGACTGACGGTAAAGTCTGGGCCAGGGAGAAGAAATTAAGAGACAGTGGATAAGCCTTAAGAAGGTAGAGAACAGGAAGGAAAGGAGAACTTGATGGAATGAAAAAATAAGTTTAATGGAATGTAGGACTGTGAAAACTAGGGTTTTGAGCAGAGTAGAGTTTCAGAGTTCAAGATTTCAGGGGTGGGGAAATTCTGTAGAGTAAGTTCCAAGTGTGGCCTCGGCATGTGGCCTTGTCGAAGTGGCACAGAGGGGGACAATCATTACAGTGGGGACAGTCCCGGAACTGGGAGCCTAGACTATGGATCCTGAAGTCCTGTCTAGAGAAGAGTAGAGACTAAAGGTGCTGATGCTATTTAATATTCTGCCCAGATTCATGTAACTGTATTCTTTTTACTTTTGTTTAATTTTTATTTTTTGTAGAGATGGAGTCTTGCTATGTTGCCCAGGCTAGCCTCAAACTCCTGGCCTCAAGCCATCCTCCTGCCTTGGCCTCCCAAAGCACTGGGATTATAGGTGTGATAAACCACACCCAGTCTTCACATCATTTTAAAAACTAGTATGTCTTCAATTAAATCACTGATGAAAACAATTTAATTGAAGATACGCCTTTGGCATGTCATCACTGTGTCTGCGTGCTGACATGAATATGTTAAATGGCGTCTAACAGAGTGACCAGAGCTTCACATGTGAGCAGGGTATTCTTATCCACAGGTGAAGGGTTACACTGCCCTTCCCTAGGTCACTGCCTCTCCCTGTAGGTCCTGTCTTGGGAGCCAACCACTAAACTGAGTGTCTGTCTCCCTTTGACCTGAAGATATCTGTCCAAGGGGAAGGCAAGACTTTGTTCCTGCTATAAATGCCCACCACTGACTCTGAAGAAACTGATTTGAGGACAAAGTAAACACTTGTGAGGGCCAGCCATGCCATCCACTTGTCCCACAAAGATTCTTATCTTCAAAGAGGCCCGTGGGGGCAAGCCTGGACCCTGAATGGTTCTGCTACTTAGTTTGAACAATATATTACAGCGTCTCCTTCTGCAGCAGGTGAAATACCATATACCCTCTGTAAGAGGCTGTTTATTCTCTGGGAGTTGGATTAGAAGTTTCTCCTCCTCCTCCCCTTTGCCCTCCTTCTCTTCTACTTCTCCTTGCCTCATAGCCTTTTTTTAAACATCCCTAGTTCTTGGTCTGTTTCCAACAACAGACCATGAGAGACAGAAGGACCATGATCAAATTCCAACCAGGCCCAGAGGAAAGGGCATGGTGATTTACCAAACAGAAACTAGAACGGTGGTTGCCAGGGGTTAGAGGAAGGGAAGAATGGGAAATTAGTGTTCAGTGGATACAGGGTTTCAGTTTTGCAAGGTAAAATGAGTTCTGTGAATGGATGGTAGCACAACCGTATGAATCTACTTAATGCCATTGAATTCTACATATAAAAATGGTTAAGATGGTAAATTGTATGTTATCTATATTTTACTACAATATTTTTTTTAAAAAAAACAGTAATTCCTGGAATTCATCTAGCCATTAAAAATAATGATCGTTCAGACTTGGTAGCAACATGAACAAAAAGGCTTATGATAGTGTGAAGTTTTATTACAGCGGGGCAAATAATACTACATATAATTGTAATTACTTAAAACAAATCTATAGAAATAGTGGGAAGACTGGCAGGATATACATCAAAGTGCTAAAGAAGGATGTGTCAGGTGGTACATGCTTCCCCCAGCCTCCCTTTTCTATATTTTAAAAAGTTTTATATGGGTAAAACTTTTATAATAAAAAATTGTTTCTACTATTTAAAAATGTTTAAAACAAAGCAGATTCCTTCCTGGCCATAGAGGTTTTGTCACATAGCTTCATGTCCCTAGTAGACACTGAGGGAAATTTATACTGAAGAGTTATTGGTTTTTCTTTTTTTTTAACATTTTATGTCATTTATTAATGCAGTATACATTAGATCTAAAATCTGCAGTTTCTAAGCACACCATGTTTAGATCTTTCAGATCCTTCTGCAGTTTTAGGTTATTTCTACAGAGGTACCTTTAAATGAATGAATAACACATTCTATAATTCCTGAAAATATAGTACAGAGTGAAATGACTTAAATATAATTTAGGCACATATTGATTATGAAAATAGGTTATCTCTCAATACAATACTTCTCTGTCTTGGTAAAAATAAGAAAAAGAAAATAATTCATTTCTGAAGTTGCTTTCCTTCACTTGTAAGGGTCTGATCTCCTCCCACTATGCACATGTACCCTTTACTGTTAAGGAAAGCTTTGCATATGTAGATATAGAAGAATGAGTTACGTAAATACTAAAGATATGTCATTCTCCCAAAGGAGACACAGGTGGTTTTCAATGATTCCTTGCCTCATGTTGATGAGTCTGTAGAATTCAGAACCCATTTGGACACAGATAATATGCCTTCTCTTGGGGTAGAAATAAGGACACCAGGTCACTAGTAGGGAGGTACAGGCCCTTCTTCTGCTGCTGCAGAGAGATAATGACTGAAGAAAATTGGGCTAAAATTTGTTTTTAAAAATATATATATATATATATACACACACACACACACACGTAAAATAATCACAGGTGCTGACTGATTGGTATTACATCTTGGAGCAGCCAAATGCCTTTATTTTTACTTTACATATATTTTTTGGTGGCTGTAATCAAATGTGTGTTTAAAATTCCTCATTCCTGGGCTGGGCACAATGGCTCACACCTGTAATCTCAGCACTTTGGGAGGCCAAGGCGGGCGGATCACAAGGTCAGGAGATCGAGACCATCCTGGCTAACATGGTGAAACCCCGTCTCTACTAAAAATGCACAAAATTAGCTGGCCATGGTGGCGGGCACCTGTAGTCCCAGCTACTCGGGAGGCTGAGGCAGGAGAATGGCGTGAACCCGGGAGGCAGAGCTTGCAGTGAGCCAAGATCGCGCCACTGCACTCCAGCCTGGGCGACAGAGTGAGACTCCGTCTCAAAAAAAAAAAAAAAAAGGGCCGGGCGCGGTGGCTCAAGCCTGTAATCCCAGCACTTTGGGAGGCCGAGACGGGCGGATCACAAGGTCAGGAGATCGAGACCATCCTGGCTAACACGGTGAAACCCCGTCTCTACTAAAAAATACAAAAAACTAGCCGGGCGAAGTGGCGGGCGCCTGTGGTCCCAGCTACTCGGGAGGCTGAGGCAGGAGAATGGCGTAAACCCGGGAGGCGGAGCTTGCAGTGAGCTGAGATCCGGCCACTGCACTCCAGCCGGGGCGACAGAGCCAGACTCAGTCTCAAAAAAAAAAAAAAAAAAAAAAAAATTCTCATTCCCCACTGTAGGGTTCTAACTGCAATTATATTACATTGCCTTTTAGCAGACAACTCTACCATATTCATTCATATAAGCTTTGATTGCAGTAGCTCTGGATTTAGTATTTATTTCTAAGCTGGCCCTATGTAAGCTATTTGGTATTTGAATTAAATGAATATTAATGATGCACCTTGGTTTTTCGGTTTTGAAGTATCTTCCTATGCTTGTGATGATTGTGTCAGAAAACTAGGCTAATAGTGTAAATAGATAGAATTGCTTGGTCTGGTGTTGAGTGGAACTTGCCTAGAATGAAATTCTGAGAAATTCTCATTTATAAGTGTTGTAGTGATAGGTAAGTTCTTCCTCTATTCGGAGTTCCACTGTACCTTTGGAATGACAGTGATGCACAACGATGTCTTTCTTTCCACTCTGTGGCAATCAGTAAGAATTGGATATTACTTTAATTTAGCTATTGTTTTCTCCTAAAAAGTAAACATTATGAAAATGAACCTGAAAAGAGTCTTAGGGAATCTGATCTCACCATATTCATATGTTGTGACAGGTATTTAAAGAGGGGAGGCATCACTAAAGCTATTTATGAACCTGAACAACCTTTTCCACGTTTTCATAAAGTTTTAACAATTTAAATATCAATACTGCATCTAGGTATTCAATAAATATAATTGCATATGTTGTGCTTTCCATAAATTAAAATCCTCAAATGCATCTCAAACCAAGATGGTATTTCCACATCATGCCTATTTAAAAACAAATATAATAGATGCTATTCCTGGTCATAAAGCCAGGTAAACCCCTCTACCCCATTCAAAAGGCAGAAATATCTATTTTCCTTACATCTATTAAATGAGTGCTTTTCTGTTAAAAATCAGAATATGAAAAAAAGTCAGTTTTTCCCTTATGCGCCACTGAGAACAAGCATAATCCTCTAAACTTTTTTTTTTTTTTAATTTCCTTACAGTGTTATTTCTTCTAGACAACTGAGTGGGTGGAGAAAGAAAAAGTGATAAGGAAAACACTTTCATCTTGTACATCTTCCTCCAGTCCCTAAAATTCTCATCTGACACTTTGTGACATATGTAGTGGTGTCAGCATCTCTTCAAATATAACTCCCTTCAGCTTGGACCCTCTTAGTTTGGCTTCTTGAAGATCACACCCAGACAGATCACAGTTCTCTAAATCAGTTCCTGCCAGAGTTGCTCCTCTGAGGTTACAGTTCTTCACTTTGCATTTTTTAATGTAGCCCTCTCAGGTTAATTCCTGTCATCTGACTTCCCTCCATATCCATACCTTTCAGATTAGCACCTTCTAAATTGGCTTTAAGACCGGAAGGATCCTCAAAATTACACAGTTTCAGGGATGCTCCTTTTGCATTAGACCAGAGCATCTTGATTCCCTAGAGATTTGCACAATCTAGCACTGATCCAGAGAGATCAACTCGTTCAAGATTTGCACAGCAAAGATTTGTACGTGCAAGATTACAGCGGCTTAAATTGGCCATTTTGAAGTTAATGTATCGAAGGTCCAAACGAGAAAGATCAGCACCACTGAAGTTCAAACCCTGGCATCGCAGTTCTGACTTGGTTGGAGTTGCTAGCAGAAATCGGACAAATTCCTTTCGGGATATTGGTGAATGATCCTCCAGTGGTTGAGAATTCTTTATTGCCACTTCTAGGTGTTCAATCAATGAGTCAATACCAAAAAATCTTGCTTCTTCTAACACACCCAATAAATTAATGCCATCATTTACAATGAGCTGTCCATGACGCAAGTAGTTCAAAATGGGTTCAAAGTACTCAGGACTTCGGTCAATTAAGAAAGCTCCTCTATGATCTTGCTAATTTCCCTAGACACCTTTGTCCTCAAACATGTGGGCCAGCATACCGTCAGGTTCTTTATTCACTAAAGTGCTCCATGTAGTTGTAAAGTACCACCCTCCAACATTTAATGTCAGCCAGTCTGTGTGGAATCCTAACAATCCTTCAGGAGACTTAGAATCTGTCTGAGGATCAATAAATGGCTCTCCTTCACAAACAAACAAAACATCATCATCCCTGATCAAAGCAATATCATCAATCAGTCTACCTTTTCCATTGTACACACTGGTGGTTTTTATGCCGAGTTTACTGCTGGCCACAGAAAGCAAATCAGATAAAGTTCCATATACAGCAACCATCTTTCTATTCTTGGGGCTGCCGTTCAGGAACAGGGTCACCCGCCTCATTGAGCTGCCCCTGCTGGGTCCTGAGTGAGCCGCCACCCTTCCACCTGGTCCTCCTCCCACCTTTTTCTCCTCCTGCCCTTCCCCTCCCTCCACCCACTCGGATTCGCCTCCCTTCGCCACCTTCCTGCCCTTGGGGACACACCACACACACGCACTCTGCCCCACACCCAGGGCTCGACCAGTCCTCCTTCCCACCCCGCCCCGAGGCTCCTCAGCCTGCCTGAGTTTTTCATTTATTGACATCTATTTATTGAATGCTATTTAGGTGCAGACCACTGTTACAGGTAGTGGGGATACAGGATGAACTAGAAAAAAAAATCTCTACCCTCATCAAATTACATGCCAATGGGGGAACAGAGCTTAACACTCAAATAACAAACAAAAAAATACCAGACACTGATAACGCTGTGTAGATAATTAAAATAGGTAATGTAATCAATACAGTCAGCCCTCCATACCCATAGACTCCACATCTGTGGATTCAACCAAACTCTTGAGTCAAAAATATTGTGGAAAAAAAAGCCACAAAGTTCTGCAAAGCAAAACTTGAATGTGCTGAGTACTAAGACAAATCCATGGGAATGAAGTATGTGTAGGCATTGTATTAAGTATTATAAAATAATCTAGAGATTATTTAAAAGATATGGGAGGACATGTGTAGGTTAAAAGCAAATATATGCATTTTATATAAGAGACTTCAGCATACTTGGATTCTGGTATTTAGAGGGGTCCTCTAACCAATGCCCTGTGAATACTGAGGGATGACTGTGCTGGCATTTTTATGTTGGGAGATCAGGAAAGGCTCAAAGGACATGAGATTTGAGTTGACATCCGAATGACAAGACCAGTCTTGGGAAGATTACAGAAGATAGGTGAGAGAACTAATGCTAAGATGCTGAGCAGATACAACTGTGCCCAGTTTGAGGAACTGAAAGAGACCATTGTGTCTGGCAAGTGCTGGGTTAGGAAGAGAGTGGTATGAGGAGACATTGCCCTTCCTTCAGGAACTTGCAGGAAAACAGCTCAGTCATCACACAGACAGCTTCTGACACCTCTCTTCTTTTGGAACAAACCACAGAGGGCTTCAAATTTACAATAGTCTACAGAGCAGAAAAAGCAGGACATTTTGTTTAAAAAGTCTCCTTTTTTCTCCTCTAGGCTACAGTTTCCTTATCTGTAATCAAAGGGATGGAATGGCAATATTAACCTCACAGAGGAAGCAGATATTAATGCATATTCCATAGAACCAGCCCATGCCAAGAAATCCAAGTTGTTCTCCAAAATCAAGGCTTACTTATCCTTCCCAAACTCGAATTTCCCAGGTCCAATTCGCAGAAGAGAGCCATTGAGCCACTTAGGAAAATGTCCCGAGACTTGAGCAGAGATGCCCCGTGGAGCCTCTTCCACTGTGGTCAGTAGCGATGCAACACATGGCAGACCCCGACACTGCCCAAAGATGGCTTTTTTCTGATGAGTATTTCCCATGTACCTTTTGAAAACTGTGCAGAGGAAACCAAAAGAACAAAAAATATTTTACCAAATCTTCTATAAACTTGCCTGTTTCCCACAGACAATAATCTTATCAACTGGCAGCTTGAGGGAAACGTGAACCTAACACCAAATACGGTCTCCAAATTTCTTCTCTCTCCTTCCTCATTCTCAGACTATCAACGCTTTGGTTCTCCATTTTCAACCCACAACAATTTTATTTCTTGTAGTACTAATCTGCCTAAGAACTAACTTAGGACTTCAGTTACTATTTTTATCATTTCTCATAGTTGAACAATGCCTGTCTTTTTACAAGAATAAATTTACATGCCAACCCCAGATGTGCTAAGAGCAACTGCGTTGTTATAAAAATGACCACCATTCAATATTATCCAATTACATTGACCACAGTAATTTAGATATACCAGAATCTGATTCCAAAGATTTCATAGCAATTCTTGTGATTTTAATAAGATCTTAAATTTAATTCCTTTTATTTGAATGGCATATACATGAAAATGCAAGGCATTTTCCAGTAGAAGGGTGTCAAAAATTAAATTATGCAGTGATATTCAGTCTGAAATTACCGAAAGGGCAAAAGGCACAAGAAGTAAAAATCATTACTGTATAATAAGGAACTGAAACCTTTCCCTATTATTTTAACATTACTGAGTATTCACAAGGCAGTACTGCCTAACATAGAGGGGTGGTCAAATAAATAATCAAGTGCTATAAAATAGAATTCTTTCTCTCATTAAGGTTTAAGAGTGATTCAGAAATCTAGACTAGAAAAATGAGCTAACACATAGGGACACTATTACTCTTAAGAAATGAGATTTGCATTCTTTTAGCAAGTTATTACTATCCATTTCTTTCAAATCTTTCAAAAATTCAGCTTGAAGCACATGAGACATTCTACTCCCCTATATGACATGTAACAATTGAGGCAAACCTAATTCTTTCCTGATTTTTCAAATAAAATTCTCTTTCACCCTGAATGTTCTTCCCAATGTCCTTATCTCTAGTTCTAAGAAAATTCCAGCAGGGCACAGTGGCTCACACCTGTAATCCCAGCACTTTGGAAGGCCAAGGCAGGTGGATCACCTGAGGTCAGGAGTTCAAGGCCAGTCTGGCCAACATAATGAAACATAATGAAAGCCCGTCTCTACTAAAAATACAAAAAAAATCAGCCGGACATTGTGGCAGACCCCTGTAATCCCAGCTACTCAGGAGCTGAGGTAGGAGAATCGCTTGAACCCGGGAGACAGAGGTTGCAGTGAGCCGAGATCGCACCAACGCTCTCCAGCCTGGACAACAAGAGCAAAACTTTGTCTCAAAAAGAAAAAAAAAAAATTTCATTAATTGGTCAAGGTCTATCTCCAGTGTTATAGTACTTCCCTTAAGAGGCAGCACAGTGTAGGCTGGGCATGGTGGCTCACACCTGTAATCCCAGCACTTTGGGAGGCCAAGGCAGGTGGATCACGAGATCAGGAATTCAAGACAAGCCTGGCCAAGATGGTGAAAGCTCGTCTCTACTAAAACACACACACACACACACACACACACACACACACACACACAATCAGTGGCAGCTGCTTGTAATCCCAGCTACTCAGGAGGCTGAAGCAGGAGAATCACTTGAACTCGGAGGGCAGAGGTTTCAGTGAGCCAAGATGGCGCCACTGCACTCCAGCCCAGGTGACAGAGTGAGACTCCGTCTCAAAAAAAAAAAAAAAAAGAGGCAGCACAGTGTAATATTTAAGGGTGTGAGCTGGAGCTCTACCTGGCTCCAGCTGGTTGGTTTCAAATGTGCCCCCTCCCAAATAAGAAGCCTTGAGAAAGACACTTATCACCTCTCTGTGGTCTGTTTCCTCTTTTCTAAGATGGGGATAATGATAATTCATATTACTTCTAAGGCTATAAGTAATAAATGAGTTAGTTTATGTAAAGCTTTTAGAACAGAATACTCAAAAATGCTATTATTATATTTACATAGCTTTTAATGATAGTCCAATAAGGTGTAATATCTTCTTTATTTTATTCATTTGACAAAGTACTTGGTACCGCTGTGGGATAAAAAGCATTAGAACCCTGAAATAAAAGAACTGACTGCCTAGTAAACAGACCACTGACACTGTGTTTTATTTCCGCATTGTTTCTCAGAGTCTGGTACAGGACTGCTTGGAACAGAAATATCTGGTGTTACTGCTGAAATGCAGTTTCCTGGACTCCATTCTGGTCCTAATAAATCAGAATCGCTTGGGAAAGGCAAGCAGGTGTTCATAGGCATACTAAAATTTGGGAAGTACAGTATAAGAAGTCCAAAGAGGATGCTTTGAAAAGATAGAGAAGGAAAAACTCTCAGTTATTCATCTTACTCTATTTTTATTAACATTATGCATATTTATCTTATTCTCAGATTAAAATAAATTCCCTAAGGTCAGGTATATAATTTACTCATCTTACTTTTTTAAGTAAATTGAATGGCCTAATTGGGCAGTTGTCTAAGTAGAGATACACGAATTTAAGCATTTCACATTGTAGAAAATATTTACATGTCTATATGTTGTATACTCCATAGCATGCTGTTGGTAATCTGCTACATGATCTTCAAAGTTTCAATAGAATTTGATGTTAACAACTTTCTTAAACTCCTTTCTATTCGTAGCTTCTGAGACATTGTCCTATTCTAACTTTCCGCTGCCCTATAACTACTCTCTGCATTCTACTAGTTTTATTACTTATTAGCTGACAACCTTGAGCAAGTTACTTAATGTCTCTGAGCCTCAGGTTTTTCAATGATAAAATGGAAATAAAAGGAGATTAATACTTCCTGTTTATGTCTGTCGTCATAATCAAATATAAAGATACTGGATGCTTTCCAAATGTTAATTCCCTTTAGGGGCTCCTTGTCTCCCTTATCACTTCATGAATGTTCCTAAGGTCCTACCTTGGATCTTTAATCTCAGCACTCTCCCTTGGCAATCTCATCTAGTCTCTTAATTTCACCAATTACTTCTGGCAGGTGACCTTCAACATGTCAAAATAGAATTTTTAATTTCCCCCCTTCCAAATCAATTTTCTTCATCTAGGATATTTCCCAACTCCTTCAGATGACATTCACTCACCTAACTCATCCTTCAAGATCCAGTTTCCATGTCATTTGCTTTATAAACACAGCATTCGCCTTACCTAGAGCAAGAACTGATTCTCCTTAGTCTGAACTCACAGCATCTGTTTATAGCTCTGTTTATGGACCTTATCTTATCTGTCTTGTATGATAAATGATACTACCAGTACTCCTTGAGTGCAGGGTCTGGTGTTTGTCTCCCTTCTCCTTCCAGTACGTAATACATTCCCTTGCATACTGCAAACATTAAATTACTATATTAAGTAATTTTAAAATTTATAGTGCATATTAGTATGATTTCTGAAAGTTCTAGATCAGCCAATTTCTATAAATAAAATCATGTAACAATGGTAGCCATAATAGAAGGCTATAAAGCAATAAATGAGTTTTAAGGCAGTCCCCGCAAAATGCAAATAGAGAAACCAAACAATTACATTAGAACGTGTGGCAGCGATTTTTCAATTTAGAAAAGCCTAAATATTGAATATTCTTCTTATTGCAAATCCCAAAGAATCCCAAGCCCCTGACTCCTGCCCTAAATATTGCATAAAATATGCAAATGTGAAGGCTGTTTCCCTGACCATGAGGAAACAATCCTAACTCAGCCTTCTTTAACTTCCGGGACTCTGCGGAATTGCTGTCTAATCTGAGGCACACAGGACGGAAAGCTTCAGAAGCTCCCAACAGTCTTCAGGAAAGTGGCACAGAATTCTAAGTGCAGACTGGCAAGAAGAGGAGGATGAGGAGGAGAAAGGGGCAAACCCCCTACCTGGGAGCGGGTGCACCATCACAGGAAGGAAATCCACTGCAGTGGCAGAAAGACTCCTGATAAAATGGAGAAAGACTCGAAAAAACATTTTCATATTGAGCAGATCCCGTGATTTCCAAATCCTCTCACACTGGCAGCTTTGAGTACTACTAAACAATGAACACGCACAGAACTGCCTGGACTGTCCCTCCCTTACTGACAGGTCGAAGTGAGGAGGAGGCTTAAGGGGCGGGGCTTATTTCCATGACAACTGTCCAAACAACCTGTCTTTAATAAGCAGCTGTTTGAAATATTAAAATTAGACCACCAGTAGTGGTCTCCCCCTCCCTAAACTTTTCTTTTTCAAACCTGTTCACACACTATAGTTAAGTCCGTTTATCTTGATGCACAGCATCAATTTTATTATGCCACTCTTCTCTTCTGGAAGATTCCGACACAGAATAAAGTCCAAATTTAGACTGCCACTAGAGGACTCTACAATCTGGCAACAATTTACCTTTCATTCTTTTTCTCTGCCTTTAAATCACTTCATCCTTCCTTTTCTTTTCTATTCATTAATTTTACAGAACATTTTCTGACAATCTAGCATGAGTGAAAGTATGCCCTCAAAATGTATATGACTTTATTAATTTAACATTTTTAGCACCAATGTATCAAATACTGTGCTACAAAGAAAGAATACCAAGAAACAAGATTGTCCCTGCTCTCCAAGAGTTTAGACCATACACTATTCCCCTTCATGAATTTTCATCCTAGCAAAGTGACTAACATACCATGATACGTTTGTTCTTCTGTGCCACTGAAGAAACTTTTCTCCTGCCTGAAATATCCCCTTTCCTTTTCAAAAATCCAATTTAAAATCTACCTCTCTGACTCCCTTACCAAAAGGTCTTCTAGTAACTTCCACAGCACTGCCACAGAGTTGCTTTTAACATTAACATATCATGTTTTCCTGGCAAAATTGTAAGTATATTTCAAGAAAGAAGTGGTTAAAATTGTCAGAAGGGAGTGTCTTAATACATCTAGCAGAGTACAAAGATGGTTTGGTATATATTTTGATTAGTAATCAATGAAAAATAACTTACAAATTTGTGAGACTATTGAAATAGTAAAGAGTAACATCAGAAGTGTAAATTAAAGGGCAGTGGTATTCCTACAATAGCATTTCTCCAGTTGTGAGATTTTTTTTTTTTTTTTTTTTTTTTCTGAGACAGAGTCTTACTCTGTCACCCAGGCTGGAGTACAGTGGCACAATCTCGGTTCACTGCAACCTCCGCCTCCCGGGTTCAAGTGATTCTCCTATCTCAGCCTCCTGAGTAGCTGGGACTACAGGTGTACGCCACGATACCTGGCTACTTTTTTTTATTTTTAGTAGAGACAGGGTTTTGCCATGTTGCCCAGGCTGGTCTCAAACTCTTGACCTCAAGTGATCTGCCTGCCCCAGCCTCTCAAACTGCTGGGATTACAGGTGTGAGCCACCATGCCTGGCCAAGATGACGACTCTTGTCTATGTGGATGGTACCAAAACCATCCAAATTTGATTTTAACAATAAGCCTTCATGATTAGGCTTTCAGGCACCTTTATACTAGAAAGTATAACAATTCTGAACAGTAAACACATTGTGACTTAAAATCAGTTCTCCAGTCTTAATCATATCAAATGAAATGATCAAATCCATTTTCTGAACCTTCAAAAGGAAGAACTAGATGTTGAACAATAGTGATACCACCAGGATATAACAAGTATATTATGAAATCTAGTCTGAAACAATCTGTTGGCCTTATTTTTCATATTAGTAATAAATGCTTAGAAAAAGAACATTTCTTAATGATGGTAGGTCAAAATCCAGACGACATGTCGTATTAACTCACAAACCTTCTGGTTGTATTTAGTTTTTAAAAAATTTCCTTTTGGCCGGGCGCAGTGGCTCATGCCTGTAATCTCAGCATTTCAGGAGGCTGAGGCGAGTGGGTCACCTGAGGTCAGGAGTTCAAGACCAGCCTGGCCAACACTGCAAAACCCCATCTCTACTAAAAATACAAAAATTAGGCAGGTGTGGTGGCAGGTGCCTGTAATCCCAGCTACTCAAGAGGCTGAGGCAGGACAATCGCTTGAACCTGAGAGGCAGAGGTTGTAGTGAGCCGAGATCATGCCACTGCACTTCAGCCTAGGCAACAGAGCAAGATTCTGTCTCAAAAAATAAATAAAAAAAAAAGGAAAGAAAGAAAAAGAAAAAAGAAAGAAAGGAAAAACTGAAAAAATTTCCTTTCTTTCCTTCTTTTTTTAGAGACAGAGTCTCACTCTCTCACCCAGGTTAGAGTGCAGTAATGCAATCATAGCTTGCAGCAGCTTCAGACTCCTGGGCTCAAGTCATCCTCCCACTTCAGTCTCTCAAATAGCTAGGATTAGAAATGGGAGCCACCGCGCGTGACAAAAAAAAAAAATCATTTCTAATAATTACTTTGTTGACCTCCAACCTATTCTGTGCCACCACCTCTATCAACCCAATAGTTTTTTCCAGTCAACCAATTTTCTTTAGCAAATATTATTTTATTTCACTTTTGTCATCTTTTCTTATATGAGTATTCATGTCATGTGGTGTTTATGCCTTAAAATAGTAATGTAACGAAATGAGATTTTATTTTAGAGTTTAGAAGGCAGCAAGGCAAATGTGCAGTCTCCCTTAGGAATAACAATTCCCTGTAGTACTATTTGCAATTTTCGGATTGCTTATATTGGAAAAATATATATGTAATAAACTGAACTGTCTATATGATTGAAAAATGGGTGCTATTGTGTTTAAAAACCTGGTTAACACAGCTATCCCGTATAGTAATATATAATACAGAAAGTTTTCAGTAAAATCATAGTAGTACTTTACATCAAAGGGATATTTTTTTTTTAGCTAGATGAGTAGTATAGATCCTCCAGTCCAAATTCAATTTCTCAATTATAATAGGATTGAAGTGACCTCCCAAGGTCATCTTGTTGTTTAAGCCAATCTATTTACTTCTGGATCACTAATCTTTATCCCATACCACACTGCTGATAATGTTTCTAAATATAATTCATTAACTGCATATGTTGATGTGGTTGATGTGTAAAAAAGTCAACTCATACAAGGTTTTGGTGAGTAATTTCTGGTTTTTATTTTACTATTTTTACCACAAGAAAATAATTTTAAGCCAAGAGCTTCTATTAGTCATACATAATAACTAATAGTGAAAATAATCAAATGGAAATAGCACACAGTTATGTCATTCTATTCTGAGAAACTGGAAAAATCACCTCTAAGTATTTTAATCTTTTATAATCTTGACCACAAAAAATTTTTTCAAAATTATCTCCAAAACTATCTGACATTTAAACAAAATATTCTAAAAGAAAAAGTATGATGTTATTAAACATAATAAATTAACTGAATCCTGTTTTAGAAGTTTAAGAAACACCAAGAAGTTTAAGGAAAAAATAAAAGAATCCACATAAAATTTAAATAATTTACACTTCTATAAAATGTACTAAATATTTGGCCCTCAAAAGAAAAGTGACGTAGTTCGTGTTAATGTCCAGTTTAGGACATTAACACGAACATTAATATTAACATTAAGGAATTTTAAAGTTCCCTTTTAAATCTAGAAATTCAAAGAGTTTCCCCTTCTCTATTCAAAATATACATTTTCTTTAACAACTCCAGAGCTTTCAAAGCATAAATGTCATTCTTTCATTATAACAATAATAGATTTAAATTATCAGCTTATTTCAAGTATATATTTTATCTGTGTAATGTGTTTGCAATCACTGTAAACCTCTGTCGCAGGAACTCTCTTTTTTGTATTAGAAAGTTTTCAATGGTATTGGCTTCTTTGAAGAGTTCATCTATCTCATCAATGTAAGATGCATCTACTGCTGCTCTCTCACTAATAGGAAAAAAAGTTGTATATTAAACTAAGTAGATATAAACAACATCATTATGTTGTTCTTCATTACATTTGTTAACTATTTCATTTAAATGGCTTTATGTGCCACAGAACTTCATTAATTTACTAATACTCTTCGGGAAAAAAATTAGTCCCACAAATATTTTTGACTACTCAAAAAGGTCTCCTGACAAAACAGGAAGTGTATCTAATACATTATCAACACTAATATTCAATTATATACATTATTTTTACAGCCACATAAACCACTATCCAGGTATAATGACTGTCCAGCAGTGTTAAAAAAACACACACACACTTTATAAAACATGATATCAGGCTAATAAAATATTTAAATTTGGTCTTAAAATAAATATAGGTAAAATATAAATGCAGTCATCCCTCAGTATCCATGGGGTATTGGTTCCAGAATCCCCCACAGATACCAAAGGAACATCCCTCATAGATATTCAAATCCCTTATATAAAACATCATACTATTTGCATATAACCTAAGAACATTCTGCCATATACTTTAAGTTATCTCTTGATTACTTATAAGACCAATACCATGTAAATGCTATGTAAACAGTTGTTATACTGTATTGTTTGAAAAATCATGACAAGAAAAAAATGTCTGTACATGTTCAGTACAGACACAACCATCCTTTTTCTCCCCAAATATTTTCTATGTGTGGTTCATTGAATCCACAGATTTAGAATTAATGGATGTGAAAGGCTGACTTTCTATGACATAAAAGTATTTATCTTTAATATCACTCTGTTATCATTAATTTCACCAAAAATTTTTCTCAAAGAGGTATTTACATAAAATTTAAAATGTAACGTCATCTAATTACAGACCAAGATATATACAATCTAGTATTAGCTTGGCAAGAGTTAAAAAAAAAAAAAAGAATTTTTAGTGGAAAAGTTGACGCTATTCTCTGAAAATAACCAAATAATCTATTTTAAGGGACTGAAATAGAATAAAAAATTCCAACGTTTTAATTACTGGAGAGGTTTGCCAGCCACAGAGTTAAACTTCCCGTTACAGAGTTTCCAGAAGAAAACTAACATAAAGACCCCAGAGAATATACTATAAGTACTTGCCTCAAAAGCTTTGCATAGGTAGACAACATTAGATTAATTTCCTTGCTCACATCTGTTCAAGAAAAATCATATAAGTTATAAAATATAACAAACCTTCTGCATTATAAAACTGATGTTTAGAAATATAAACATTTTATACATCACCATTTAAATCTTTCTCCAAGGCTTCATCTTTATAAAACAGTCCAGAACTTTCAGAGAAAGATGAATCTGATTTTCCAAGAGAGGACAGCTGTGGACTATCTGGCACTGGAGACTAACAGGACAAAATAAAGAAAAGAGGTACAGTCAGTAAGATCTTCAGGACATATACTGAATTTATTAAGTATATGTTTTTTTGTTTATTAAGAAAAAGCAAATAAAACATTTTTCAGAAAAAGGCAAACATGCTAGAAAGCATATGACTCAGTCATTTGAGTTTTTATTATTAAGGAAATTTACAGGCCCAAGAAACACCTTGATCAATATATTAAATTTTATTTTGGTTTTCAACTAGACTTTGCTTTCCATTTGTTTGTTTTTGTGACAAGTTCTCGCTCTGTCACCTACACCAGAGTGTAGTGACACAATCTTAGCTCCCTGTAGCCTCCTGGATTCAAGTGATCCTCCTGTCTCAGACTCCTGAGTAACTAGGAGTACAGGCACATTCCACCATGCCCAGTTAATTTTGTTTTGTTTTGTTTTGTTTTCAGAGACAAGGTATTGCAATGTTGCCCAGGCTGATCTGAAACTCTTAGCCTCAAACGATACTCCTGCCTCAGCCTCCCAAAGCACTAGGATTATAGCCATGAGCCCATGCGCCCAGCCTTAAATTAGATTTTAAATGTGGTTTTAAACTCCTGTTGAAAAAGCGTCTGGTATCTTGAACCAGTAGATGTTTTCATAGCAATGAAGCTGAACTGTAATTTAGACAGTAGCCAAATGCTTGCAAAATTTTGCAAAATAATATAATCTTCAAGGGACCAAATCATGTCCCAAATGCAACAGATCAATTGGTGGGGGCAGGACTGGTAAAGGATAGGATACTGTGCTCTTTAAAAAGACCGGTAACTATAGTACCTAGGTATCTTACTTATCATAGCAAAATAATTACATAAAATCCTATGTATCATAAAGGCACAGACTCACTTCCGTCTCTAGATCTCAAGCTATCAAAAAGAAATCTCCCAATAGTTTCTTGGAGGCCTATACTTAGTGAAAAACCAGCTGGAATCAACATAGTTCCTGCTATGTTGTAGGACAATCCTAGCTCTGGGCATACGAATATATTAAATTCCACTTATCTATAGAGCTTTCTTAAAGGGAAGAAATTTGAGAAGTATGTAAAACAGAATAAAAGATTAAGGCTACACAGGCATAGAGCTTACCTCCAATTCTCTTGGCCTCTTGCAATTTCTATTGTCAGGCTTTACAAGGTGATTTGCCATCATATTCCGAAGGCACCAGCTATAAAGCTTAGAACAATGCCAGATTTAGGTACAAACTGCACGCTACAAGATCTCTGGAATCCTTCCCTTTTTCCCACTCCTACTGCTGATGTTAATTTAGACTGTCATTATCTGTCACTTTCCTAAACTCAATTTCTCCCTCCTCCAAATCATTCTATCAACTGCTATTTGGGTAATCTTTCAAAACTTTGATTACTGCATTCCTTTAACTCAAAAACTTTCATTGTTCCAGAATAAGTTGAAATTCCATGATATGGCCTTCAAGGTCCTGTATTTTATGGCCTTCAAGGTCCTGTATTATCTGGTGCCAGCCTACTAGTCCCATCATTTTCAACTACTCCTCTCTATGTACTTAGCCAAATGAGTCTTTCTGGCAATTCTGCCTTGTTTCAGGACTGGCTCAGTTAAGATTCTTCTATGTTCGGCCGGGCACAGTGGCTCATGCCTGTAATCCCAGCACTTTGGGAGGCTGAGGTGGGAAAATCACCTGAGGTTGGGAGTTCGAGACCAGCGTGGCCAGCATGGTGAAACCCCATGTCTACTAAAAATTCAAACATTAGCCGGGCATGGTGGCAGGCACCTGTAATCCCAGCTGCTTGGGAAGCTGAGGGGAGAGAATTGCTTGAACCCGGGAGAGGGAGGTTGCAGTGAGCCGAGATTGCACCACTGCACTCCAGCCTGGGCAACAGAGCGAGACTCCACCTCAAAAAAAAAAGATTCTTCTATCTTCACAAAATCTTTTTTTTTTTTTTTTTTTTTTTTGAGACAGAGTCTCACTCTGTTGCCCAGGCTGGAGTGCTGTGGCCGGATCTCAGCTCACTGCAAGCTCCGCCTCCCGGGTTCCCGCCATTCTCCTGTCTCAGCCTCCCGAGTAGCTGGGACTACAGGCGCCCGCCACCTCGCCCGGCTAGTTTTTTGTATTTTTTAGTAGAGACGGGGTTTCACCGTGTTAGCCAGGGTGGTCTCGATCTCCTGACCTCGTGATCCGCCCATCTCGGCCTCCCAAAGTGCTGGGATTACAGGCTTGAGCCACCGCGCCCGGCCCACAAAATCTTAATGTTGAAACAGGTCTTACAGTTCATCTAATTCAATCTCATTTTTTACAAGTGAGAAAACAGGGACAGTGATGGTGGGTCAAGTGACACCAGTAAGACTGAACTAGACTAGAACCGAGATCTCACTCGAGTCTGAGATTATTCCCACTGTCCAACCTTACTTTTAAAGTAGCTTCAAATTTTACTTTTACTTTTCCATAAATTCGGAAGGCATTTTCCCTAGAAGTCCAAATGTTGAAACCTGGAAGGGTATAGTCTCTGTCTTTGAGATAAGGGGAGCCCTATCCACTTTCAAGTTATCAACAGACTTTGTTGTTTTTGAGAAACGATGCTGACTTGGGTAACTGTAATGCATGTTTGATTAGTCCTATAAAATATGCATATATAGAAGACAGAAAGAGCAACAACAAATTAGAAAGATGCTTGTTAAGTAAATTCTGTATTGTACGTCTCCATTCCTGCCAGTACCTTTATAGTATGCAAGTTTACGTGCTGTAATAATATTAATAGTATCTAGAAAATACTACACACGCACGGCAGTGCTAACTTTGCCTTGGGAGTTGGAAAATACTTAAGCCAACAGGCGGATTTTTCTCTCCTCCCTTCCACTTCTAATCCCTTTCCCCTTCACCCCCTTCTCTTCTCTCCCAAAGTAACACTGCGCACCTACGTCAAATGAAAACTTATAATCAAGTAACTGTTTCTGCAAAAATAAGTTCGTTTTTCTGTCATAGCTCAAGGCCTCAGCAGATCCAGGCCTGGTGGACTGTTTGGTCTTCGTCGTATGCCGAACACTGGCCACTGCCCCCGGCTCTGCCATCTTAGGCTTAGTGACCTGGCTGTTACTAAGCACTGTCACCCTCTGCCTCATGCAGCTGTCTCCTTCTAGTCTTCTCCCTCTTCTCAACGCCAACCTGGCCCCTCAGTCCATTTCACCTCCATGTTCCTCACTTCCCGCCGCCCCTCCCCACTTCCTCCGTACTGTTGCTTCCGCCCCACTAGAGCCCCTCAGAGGAAGCTTCCATCCTCGCGCCCTTCCTCGTGTCACACTCCGTCACATTCTCACAGGCGCCCATCCCTCCAGCCCCACCCCAAGGCCAATGTACTTCACGGTATGGGCACCTTCCTCGTCAGCGAACGCGAGGGAGTGAGGAGGCTGGGCCCGCGTTGCTCAGACTTCGCGGGTAGAGGTGGAAAGCGCGCCGCACTCCCAGCAGCCCCCGCGCGAGTCACGTGACAGCCCCCGCCCCCGCCCACTTCCCCACGGCAGCCTCCCAGAGCCTGGCCCCACGGAAGGCCCGCTTTTTTCCGGTTTTCTCCCGCTCTTTCCCCTCAACTTAGAATAGTCGTGAAACAAAAATCTCTCCCTGCCACCCTGTCTGTATTTCAATCAGGAAAAAAGTCGGAAACTGGTCAAGAACAAGGAAGACTTGCCAAAGCAAGGCCGGGTGTGCCCCAGCGGCTTAGAATCTCAGCAAGGGAACACAAAATCCACGGCCTCTTTTCGAGTAAAATTTACTTGGTTTGTTTGCAGATGCTCTGTTGGCAAGAAGGCTTTAATCATGTGTTCCCCTGGCCCACAAGCAAGGCTTTTAGATCCAGAGCCTCAGTTACTGCCCCTCTTCCTTTTTGGTGCAACCAAACTTTCAGAACCTCACCTTCTTAGAAAATTCTTCCCCGGGTCTGTCAATAAGTTTAGTCAATTTAATTGGCAGCAGCTATCAAAAACTATTGCATGACACACATGGCTCACAAAACTGTAGCTTTGCCTCATCAGGTTCTTTAATGTGGAGGCTTTGACCTGCAATTTCAAAGATACACATTCCAAGCTTATGCCTAGTTAGTGGATGTGGAAGAAAAAAACAAAGCAAATTACCTCGTAACACAAAGGTCAGTAACACCCGTAAGCTCCAGGTACAAAATCTTATATCTTAGAGAACTATATTTAACACTTCCATACATTACTAATGGAATTTTTTTTTCATTTTGCTTAATTAAATGTTAGTTATCATCAAGCCTTGGAAGTATTCTGTGTGTGTATATTTATTTGCTGTTCGTGAAGAAGCCAATTGTTTTAAGTAAGTTCCTAGAAAATAAGCGCTCAATGTGTTTAATCTGAGTTGCTAATATTGTGAAATATAGGCCACGTAACTAAATACTAGATTAGATAACTATGGCGAAGTAAGGAGTCTCAAACAGTGTCCCAGAACAATAGCAATCTGTGTTGAATTTTTACCCTCTGTGGTAAAATGAAGGGAAAAGGAATGAAGTTTTAGTTTTCCTTAATTTTTATCTTTATTGTTTCAGACTCTTGAACAGTATAAACTTTTCATCAAGTCAAATATATTCACAGTAAAGGACTGTCCTTTATTCTGATACCATGTCCTTCCTAATTTTGGGGGCACAGATGAGATAAGTTTTATGAAATAAAAAGTTGAAAAATTCTTACGTTTTTAGGGTCCTTACTTGGTAAAATGTAGAGTTGTCCACCATGTTTATCTCTTCCTCCTTATTATCATGATTGCTGTTATTATTTTTAATTGTTCATTAAATCCAAGGGTCTGGGAAATACTCATGTAATTCATCTCACAGCCTTCACATTGTATGATATCCAAACAGGTGGCTGTCCATCCTATTCTTAAAATATTTCCAGGAAAAATGATTCCACCTAATGTGTAAATGCTTTCATCAGATTAAGAGAACACCGTGGACATTTTATTTTATTTTTTAAATCTTACCTCCATTGTATAAGCTAAATGTGTAGGAATAAGTGAGATTATATAGATATTATCTAGAGCTTTAAAATATTCAAAGCACTGTCATCATTATCTCATTTAATCTTTGAAAACAACTGTATGAAGTACAAAGAACACTGAGACATTTGGATTGCTCTATATCAAAGAAAAAAGTGTTTGTCCCAAAACTTCAAAATGTGTAAATTGTACATTCTGCATCTTTACAGCTGGAGAAAATTCACTGGCAATGGAATATTTAAAATTAGAGCTTGCTTAGTGCTCCGCTTCTGATCACTACTTGATCCCACTTTGTGCTTTCATGTTAATTGGCCCAACTGGACTCTACAGTTGGAAGGTGAAAACTTACTATTTCAACTTGAGTCATGTATGTATTCTTTTCATATATTTCTTAAATGTACTATTTTTTTTTCTTCTGATAGTCACCACACCAAGCATTTCCAGTCACCCTGCCACAGACTTCCTTTGTAATCACTGCTGAAGGATATGATGTTTTTATGACTTCCCGAAATGAAAACCCTATCTTGTTTTTAAAACAAACAAGTCAACAAAAAGTAGTGTTTATGTAAGCATTTTGTTCCCTGACTCTAGGAACCCCTCTGTTTTTATACCATCTCTGTACTGGCAAAACACAAAAACAAAACGCCACCTTGCTAATTCCCTTCCTAGCAAAGTGATACAGTTTAGCACATGTTCAAGAAAAAAAATGGCTAAGAAATTTTGTTTCCACTAATTATTTTCAAGACTGTGATATTTACACTCTGCTCTTTAAAAGTTACATTTTGTAAGACTATTTTTTAACAAGTTGAACATAAGCCCTAAAAATATGTATCCTTAAATTGTATTTTGAATATTTTAAGTCAGTCTTTGCTATCATTCCAGGAATAGAAAGTTTTAACACTAGAAACTGCAAGTTTGCCCTCTCATCTGAATTTTGGTATCCCTCTCCCCAAGCTTACTTTCTGTTGCAGAAAATTTAAAAATTATTAAATAAAATTCTAATGATGGTATCCATGTGGCTTGCATCTGATATAGCAGATAAAGAAGTTTTATGAAAATGGACTCCTTTTCCACTGAAAAGTAAATCTTAATGGCCTGTATCAACTATCCTTTGACACCATATTGAGCTTGGGAGGAAGGGGAAGTCCGGAATGAGGTTATAAAGTAAAAAAAAATATTTTGCAAAATGTTCCTTCTTTTAAAATGTTATGTTTTAGAAATATTTTAAGTGTTGTAACATCGTAGGAATTACCCCAATAGGACTGATTATTCCGCATTGTAAAATAAGAAAAAGTTTTGTGCTGAAGTGTGACCAGGAAGTCTGAAAATGAAGAGAGACAGATGAGAAAAGAAGATGCTTCTAATGGACTAAGGAGGTGCTTTCTTAAAGTGTTTGTGTGTACTTCAGAAAGAGGTACAGGTTTTGGAAGGCGCAGAGGCCCAACTTGTACAGAAGAAAAGATTTCATGAAAATAGTGATATTACATTAAAAGAAATACTCGTATCCTCTGCCACTTTATTTCAACTTCTATTGCCCTAAGAAAGAGCCTGTTTGAAGGCGGGAACAAGGAGTGCCGGCAGCAGTCTCCTCCCTCCACCTTCTTCCTCATTCTCTCCCGAGCCTGCTGAGCCCTTTGCTCCCCTGGCGACTGCCTGGACAGGCAGCAAGGAGTTGTCTCCCAGTGTGTTTTGCCCTCCTAGCTGCCAACTCTGGCTGCTAAAGCGGCTGCCACCTGCTACAGTCTGTTACACAGCCTCGGGAAGAGGAAAGGGACCTCGGACCTTCCAGATTGCTTTCTCTAGCAAGAAACTGTCACAGGTAAGAAATGTCATTCTTCTTTATTTGGAAAGTCAGCCATGGCAATTAGAGGTAAATAAGCTAGAAAAACAATTGAGAGGAATATAAACCATCTAGCATCACTATGATGAGCAATCAGTATCAACATAAGAAATATAAGCAAAGTCAGAGTGAATTTTTTTCTTTTATCAAATATGGGAGAGGATCACTCTAGAGGAGAGGTTCTCAAACTTTTTGCTCTCATGATCCCTTTACACTAAGCACATCACATGTTAGCATAAGTAACATTTTTAATTAAAGATAACTATGTACTTTTTTTAACAACAACAAAAAAGCATAAAGAGTGATGCTTTTTTATTTTTACAAGTGTTTTAACTGGTTTAATAGAAGCCATATAGAGCCGCTGGATTCTCATTTGCTTTGCATTCAGACTATTGCAATACTGCACAGAATGTAGCCTCTGGTAAACTCTGTTGTTCGCTCATGAGAGAATGAGGGAAAAAGACAAATTACGTCTTAGAATTATTAGAAATAGCTTTCACTTTAGGAACTCCCTGAGAATCGCTGCTTTAGAGTGGTAAAATAAATAGGCTTCTCTTTAAAGGGAATCTCAAGACAGAATCAATTACATTAAAGGCAAACAAAAAATTTGCCCATGGGTAGTCATCTTGTGAAATCTGCCACACCTTTGGACTGGGCTACAATTGGATAATATAGCATTCCCTAGGATAATTTTGTTTCACAGTTAAGGGAAAGGCTGAATAAATATCTCTGTTTGAAGTTGAATAACAAAAATTAGGACCCCCTAAATTTTAGGACACCTGAAATTCCTCTTTTTGCCTATATTCAGCTACTTTGAGTTCTGTTAAATCTTCTTTCACCCCAGGTCAGTAGCTCCTGCCCAGAATCTCAGGCAGGCCTGAGCCCAGGAATTTGAGACCAGCCAGGGCAACATAGTCTCTACAAACTAATTAAAAATTACCTGGGTGTGTTGGTGCATGCCTGTAGAACTACTCAGGATTCTGAGGATTGCTTGAGTCCAGGATACTCAAATCTGTGGTGAGTTCAGTCACTAAACAGAGTGAGACTTTCTCAAAAAAAAAAAAAAAAAGTTCCTTCAAAATAACTTTTGTCTGCAATGTTTTCCTATTGCCTATGAGATTAAATTTACTCTTTTACCTGATTTCCAAAGCCCTCCAAAATCTAATCCCACTTTACCCTGTGTTCACTGCAAAACAGCAGGACTGTTCCAGTGCAATCCAGAAATCACAGGCTGGGGGCAGCGGCTCACACCTGTAATCCCAGCACTTTGGAAGGCCAAGGCAGGTGGATTGCTTCAGCTCAGGAGTTCAAGACCAGCCTGGGCAACGATGGCAAACACCCTGTCTCTACAAAAAAAAATACAAAAATTAACCAGACTTAGTAGTATGTGCCTGTAGTCCCAACTAGAGGCAAGAGGATCACTTGAGCCCAGGAGGTCAAGGCTACAGTGAGCCATGTTCGCTGTGTCACTGCACTCCAGCCTGGGTGACAGAGCAATACCACATCTCAAAAAAAAAAGAAAAGAAAAAAAATCACTCTATTCAGTTCACCCCCACCACAACATTGTTTTGATTATCACATAAATGCTGGTCCATTTCCTTCCCTTCTCTATCTATTCAAATCTTTAAGCATTCTTTGAGATTCAATTCAATTCTCCTTTTCAAACTAGGCCATTTAAACTACATCAGTTCCATTTTGATTTTTTGCTTTGAGTCTACAGACTCAAAACCAAAAACTTAAAAAGTTATTTTTTAAGTTTTCTTCTACTCTCACCTCTTCCACACTCACATACACGCATTCATAATAAGATGACAAAATGTTCAAGGACAAAATGATTTATAGAACTGAAAAGTTAGGTTTTGATCTTGTTGCTGTCAAGACGACTACCTGCCTGATCTCAGGGAATTAGTTATGTAGCATGCTCCCTCATTTCCTCCTATACCTATTCGACAGGATTGGAATTCCACAGCAAGGATAAACATAATCATAGTTGCTTTTCAAGTTCAAGGCATTTTAACTTTTAATCTAGTAGTATGTTTGTTGTTGTTGTTGTTGTCGTTTGAGACGGAGCCCTGCTCTTGTCATCCAGGCTGGAATGCAGTGGCACAAACTCAGCTCACTGCAACCTCCGCCTCATGGATTCATTCAGTTATCCTGCCTCAGCATCCCAAGTAGCTGGGCTACAAGGCACATGCCACCATGCCTGGCTAATTTTTGTATTTTTAGTAAAGACAGGGTTTCACCATGTTGGCCAGGCTGGTCTCGAACACCCGACCTCAAGTGATCCAGCTGCCTTGGCCTCCCGAGGTGCCAGGATTACAGGCGTAAGCCACCGTGCCCAGCCTAATAGTATGTTTTTAAACTCTTAGTGGCTTAACAATGCTGGTTGTATAATAAACATGCCATAAATATGTATTGTCTTAGAATTATGAAGAAGTGGTTACTAGGCCGTTTGCCACATATCAGTGGTTCTCTCCTTACAGCTTTAACTGGAGTCTAGAATTTCAGGTTGGTAGAGCTGGAACAGACCTTAAAGATTGACTATCCAACTTCCTTGTCCAAATGAGAAAACTGAGACCCTTAAAATTAAGTGACTTGCCCCAGACAAAACTGGAACTCATGTGTCCTCATTTACATCATGAAATTTTACCATTCACTAGCCTCTGGCTAGTTGTCAAAGTATTGCATAACTAAAAATTTTTTTCTGTTTTAAAGAACAAATTTTCACTACTTACTCCTGGGAGGATCTTTCTGAGGTGGTTTATAACTCTTAAAAAAAAAAAAAGTCAATAGTCTGAGAACTTTAGATGAAATAGTCAAAGCATTTTTATCCAATGGATACTATAATTTTCATGGATTAGAGTTAAAGCAAAGAAACATGGATGAGAAAGGAAGAGGAAAATTGAGGAGAGGAAGAATGGGGTTGAGAACACACCACTTGTAATCGGTCATAGCTGTATTGAGAACTAACAGGAAGAATTGTAAGAAAATAAGAATGAAGAATTCAAAATCAACACATGAAATAAAAAAGAAACTACTAGGGAAAAATGGAGAAGACAGTAGAAAAAGTATTCTATTTTTAAAATTCTATTTTCAGGCTTCCCTCCTGTTCTTCCTCCTTCTCATTGGTTTTCAGGTGGAGGGAAAGTTTAAGATAGAAAAGATATATATATTCTACACATCCCTTTCTACACCATTGTCATGGCAACAAGGTTTATCATAGCAAACTTTTATTCATAGAACATTTATTGAGTTCTTACTGTGTGGTAAGCTCTTTCCAGGTGTTGAAGATTCAGGGGGAGAAAAAGACAACTCATTGTCTTAAAACTCAGATGGAAGCTGAACAGACCTATTTTTATTCAAAGTAATCTCCATTCAGGGTAGTAAGAGCTATTTAAGAAGCATGAACAGGTTTGAGTGAGGTGGGACTCTGAGGAGACAATAATTAGCTAGGAATGAAAGAGCAGAGAAGTTTTCCTAGAGGAACTATTAAAGCTGGAAGTTATGGGATGAGAGATGAGGCAGGGTTTGCAGGCAGGAAAAAAAAAAAAAGCAGGGGAAGGGGAAGTTCTGGCCTGGCAGAGAGAATAACTGGCAACAATGGAGGAGAGTCTGGAAGCAAGACAACCAAGTACGAGAGTATTAATATAGAAGATGCCAGGGGTGATGAGGGCTTGATTTAAGACAGTGCTGTTGGAGACGGAGAGGAGATAACTAAATTCTGGAGACATTTCTGAGTTAGAATCTACAGTATTTATCAGACAAGGGAAAGATTAGACGAAGGAGTTAAGAATGACTCCCAGGTTTCAGTTTTGGGCAGGTAACTAGGACATGTTTTGAAAAGTAATTTATTATATCTCTTACCGTTGGAACTATGTATCTGGAGCCAAATTAAAATTTGTGCATTGTATATAACTTTCCCCGCCACCAGTAACTACTACCCTAACTCTTTACTTGGTAGCCAGACTTCCTAAAAGAATAGTTTGTAGTCACTGTCCTTACTTCTCCCCCTCCCATTCTGTCCTAGATATTTGTCCATCTACCATCTGCTGCCTCCACTTTACCCAAACTGTTCTACAGTTACCCAAAACTTCCTAATTGCCAAATTCAATGAACAAGTTTAAGCTTATATGTAAATTAGAAGCTCTACAGTTTCTGATTTCCAACAGCTCCTCCTGAAACCCTTTCTCTTTTGACTTCCGTGACACATCTCAGATTTACAAAACTGAACTAATCATTTTCCACTTGAGCTGTATTTTCATTCTTTTTTTCTTAATGAATGAGGTAACCACTCAACAAATTGCCCAAGCCAGAAACTACGAAGTCATCCTCAGTTCCTTCTTCTTCCATTTGATCCACAACAGATCAGCTGAAAAATCCTGCTGTTTAGTATCTCTTGAATTCACTACCTTAGTTTATAGCCTCATCAACTCTTAATTGTTAACATTGCTTCTGTAGTTGTTGTCTGAGCTCTGTCCAGTCTTGTTCAATCAGATCCATTATCTTGTTCTTGGTGGTGGTGGTGGTGGTGGTGTTGACACAGAGTTTCGCTCTTGCTGCCCAGGTTGAAGTGCAATGGTGTGATCTCAGCTCACTGCAACTGCACCCTCCTGGGTTCCATCAATTCACCCTCCTGAGTAGCTGGGACTACACTTATGTGCCACCACACCCTGCTAATTTTGTATTTTTAGTAGAGACAGGGTTTCACCATGTTTGTCAGGCTAGTCTCAAACTCCTGACCTCAAGCGATCCACCCACCTCAGCCTCCCAAAATGCTGGGATTACAGGCATGAGCCACTGCTCACGGCCCACCCAGATCCATTCTTTATGTTGCTTCTAGAGTGAGCTTTTTAGAACACAAATTTGACCATATCTTTCTCCTATTTAAGTCAGCATTTTTTTTTCAAGAAAAAACAGTTCAAACTCTTTAGCCTGCTTACACAAGGCCTTTATAGTCTGACCCTTCTTTCCAAGCTTTCATCAAACTATACTGCAAGTTGCATTTTATGTGAATTGAATTAGGCAAAAATATAAAAATTATAGTTTATGTGGGCAAAATGGAAATAATGTTAACTCTTCCAAACAGTTTATCTAGAATGACATAATTTCCAAGCTGGTAGGTCAAATGAGTTATAAACTGTTAACACTATTGCCACATGCAAGTGTCTCTTATACCTGGTAGAATTATCTGCTTCCATGTCAGTATTATGTAAATTAGACTTTAAATAACTCAGAAGTTCTTCAGACATACAGGTTATTATTGTGCTATTTTTTCACATAATTTTAAATAATTTTATATATGATAATGTTATCCAAGTGCTAAGGGATGTATTGTTACTGTTGTGAAAAAAACAAAAAACAAAAAAACTCCAAATAAATATGTTGAAACAAAGGTTACATGCAAGAAAACAATATTTAAAAGGCCAAAGTACCACCATGACAGGCTGTGTGGAGACGGCGGGCTACTATGTACTCTAAGAATACCTCCTCTCATACCTTTACGTTTTTCCCAAAGAAAAGTTAACCTTGGCCGGGCACAGTGGCTCACGCCTGTAATCCCAACACTTTGGGAGGCCAAGGCGGGGAGATCGCCTGAGGTCAGGAGTTCGAGACCAGCCTGACCAATATAGAGAAACACCCCCCTTATTACTGAAAAAATACAAAATTAGTCTGGGTGTGGTGACTCACCCCTGTAATCCCAGCACTTTGGGAGGCCGAAGCAGGCAGATCACCTGAGGTCAGGAGTTCAAGACCAGCCATGGAGAAAACCCGTCTCTACTAAAAATACAAAATTAGTTGGTTGTGGTGGCGCATGACTGTAATCCCAGCTACTCAGGAGGCTAAGGCAGGAGAATCACTTGAACCCGGGAGGCGGAGGTTGCAGTGAGCTGAGATTACACCATTGCACTCCAGCCTGGGCAACAAGAGTGAAAATGTCTCAAAAAAAAAAAAAAAGAAAAAGAACAGAAAAGTTAATCTTGAACTATGTGAGATCTTTAGACAAGCATTCTTTCTGTAAAATGTGACTGCATTTGCCTTATTTATGGTAAAAATGTTGAGGCCTCAAACAACCCACGTTCTCTCAGTCTCCCTGCTGCCTAGCCTTTGTTCACATTGCTGCTTCTTGGTGGAAGCTCTTCCCCTGGCCTTGAAAATGCCTGCTTCTCTTTCAAGGCAGCACAGTCATCACTTCTGTGGTAACCTTCTCCAGCACTATCAAACAGAAAGAATCTTGTAAATTCAGCTCTTACAGCATTCATTATATTATTTTGTAACTCTTTATAGATTCTTCTCTCCCACTAGATTCTGAGTCACTGGAGGGTAGGAGCTAACTACCCTCATTCATGTGTGGTTTGGTCAGCTACTGGCCACATTCCTGATGCATAGTTGATGCTTAAGCCTTAACTGGTGAATCAGCTCAAATATTGTCCTTCTCTAAATCCACTCACTCACTGACTATGTACTGAAAATAGTAAACACCAGTAATTTAATCCAATTTCTGCCGATACTACTTGGTACATTTCAGGTGAATTACTTTAATAAATATGTGTGTATTACATAACATTAAAGTTTGTAGAGAAGATCATGCTAGTCATTATTTCACCAGCTGATAACTAATCAAAACATAGAGTCTCAGGTTAACAAATGTCTGCCTTCTCAGTTAATTCAGTCATTAACAAACACCTCCTGATGCTGATAACAGGGCTGTGTTCAGCAATGAAGCCATAAAGGTAAATAAAGAAAATGCCCTCATGGAGCTCAAAGCCTAGTCATTATTGTTCTGATTTTTAATATTAAAGTTGGTTTGGGTTTTGGTAAAAAATGTTTAGACTTATCTCAGCGATCTTTTCATCCTTTGCTATATTATTTTTCTCTAAGAATCTTCCTTGGCCGGGCGCGGTGGCTCAAGCCTGTAATCCCAGCACTTTGGGAGGCCGAGACGGGCGGATCACGAGGTCAGGAGATCAAGACCATCCTGGCGAACACGGTGAAACCCCGTCTCTACTAAAAAATACAAAAAACTAGCCGGGCGAGGTGGCGGGCGCCTGTGGTCCCAGCTACTCGGGAGGCTGAGGCAGGAGAATGGCGTAAGCCCGGGAGGCGGAGCTTGCAGTGAGCCGAGATTGCGCCACTGCACTCCAGCCGGGGCGACAGAGCGAGACTCCGTCTCAAAAAAAAAAAAAAAAGAATCTTCCTTATCCCCTCCTTTAAAAAACTAGGTGATAATTCTAAATTATAAATTTAAATATTATAAATATTTTATAATATTTAACATTTATATTTAAATGTTTGATAAACATTTAAATTTTATAATATTTAAATGTTTATTTAAATGTATTCGTACATCAGTTTTTATTTTATTTAAATCTTTTGGCCAGGCATGGTGGCTCACGCCTATAATCCTAGAACTTTGGGAGGCCACGTCAGGCAAATCACTTGAACTCAGGAGTTCGAGACCAGCCTGGGCAACATGGTGAAACCCCATCTCTACCAAACATGCTAAAACTTACTTGGGTGTGGTAGCACACATCTGTAGTCCCAGCTACTTGGGAGGCTAAGATGAGAGAATTGCTCGAACCCAGGGGAGAGGAGTGGGGTGGATGTTGCAGTGAGCTGAGATCGCGCCACTGCACTCCAACCTGGGTGACAGAGTAAGACTCCATCTCAAAAAAAAAAAAGTTACTTAAATAAGATATATTTAATAACCATTCACATTTAGATGAGCATAAGGAACTAAACCTAGATAAAACTGTTAAATAAGGCCTGGGTACAGTGACTCATGCCTGTAATCTCAAGCACTTTGGGGGGTCAAGGAGAGAGGATCGCTTGAGTCCAGGAGTTAAAGACCAGCCTGGACAACATAATGAGGTCCCATCTCTATTAAAAAAGAAAATAAACCTGTTAAATAGCCACCAGCTCACAAGTATTTGGGGTCAGCTTAATTTGCATTAAGTTTTTTCAACTGAGTTTTAATTTCCTGTTTATTCTACCATATATGCTTGCTTTTAGATTATCTTAGAAAGAATTTGAGTCAGTTCTCTACCTATGAGCACAGTTTTATGGCTACTCCTCTATGTGTCATTGACAATTGTGACTCACTTACCTTCCTTAGAGCCCCAACCATAACTGCCTTCAGAAACCCAAGGCACTGCTGAATTCTAGTGTAGGGACTTCCTAATCATTTTTGTGGCATGGACTTTCATGGGAAATATGAAGACTGTGGACTCCTTCTCAGAACAATGTTTTTACAGACATAAAATTAAATGCTTAGCTGTATAAAGAAAACCTATTATATTAGAACAGAGTTATCAAAAATTTTTTACCTCCTTCAAGTTACGCTGTAAGGCTATAGTAACCAAAACAGCCTGGTACTGGTATAAAAACAGACACATATGTCAGTGGAACAGAATAGAGAACCCAGAAATAAAGCCGCATACTTAACAGCCAACTGATTTTTGGTAAAGCTGACAGGAACATACAATGGGAAAAGGACACCAGTTTCAATAAATGGTGCTGGGAAAATTGGATAGCTAGGTGCAGAAGGAACAAAACTGGACCCATGTCTCTCGCCATGTACAAAAATCAACTCAAGATGGATTAAAGACTTAAATGTAAGACCTGAAACTATAAAATAGAAAAAAAAAAAACCTAGGGAAAACTTTTCTGGACATTGGTCTAGATGAAGAATTCATGGCCAGGCCCTGAAAAGCACAGGCAATAAAAACAAAAATAGACATATGGGACTTAATTAAACTAGAGAGCCTTTATACAGCAAAAGAAATAATCAACGGAGTAAATAGACAACCTGCAGAATGGGAGAAAATACTTGCAAACTATACATCTGACAGGGGACTGATAGCTCAAATTTACAAGGAACTCAAACAGCTCAACAACAAAAAAACAAATAATCCTGTCATACAAGTGGCCAACAAGCATGTGAAAAAATGCTTGTCATCACTAATCATCATAGAAATGCAAATTGAAACCACAATGAGATACTATCTTACACCAATCAGAATGGCTGTTATTACAAAAAATAACATGTTGTTGAGGATGCAGAGAAAAGGGACCACTTATGCACTCTTGGCGGAATGTAAATTTTTAAAACCTCTCTAGAAAATAGTATGGAGATTTCTCAAATGACTGAAAATAGAACTACCCTTTGATCCAGCAATCCCACTACTGCATATCTACCCAGAGGGAATCATTATATCAAAAAGATACCTGCATTTGTATGTTTATTTACAGCACTATTCACAATAGCAAAGATATAGAATCAACCTAAGTGTTCATCAGCTGATGGTTGGATAAAGAAAATATGGTGTGTGTGTATGCATATATGCAATGGAATATTATTCAGCCATAAGAAAGAATGAAATCATCTCTTTTGCAGCAACATGGATGGAACTGGAGGCCATTATCTTAAGTGAAACAACTCAGACACAGAAAGGCAAATACCTCATGTTCTCACTTATGGGTGGGAGCTAAGTAGTGTGGATCCATAGACAGAGTATAGAATGATAAACAGTAGAGACTCAAAAGGTGGGGGAAGTGAGAGGGAGGTGGATGAGAAATTACTTATTGTATACAAAGTATGTTATTCCAGTGATTGATACAGTAAAAGCCCTAACTTCACCACTATTCTATATGTCCATGAAACAAAATTATACTTGTACCCCATAAATTTATACAAGTAGCCGGGCGCGGTGGCTCAAGCCTGTAATCCCAGCACTTTGGGAGGCCGAGACGGGCGGATCATGAGGTCAGGAGATCGAGACCATCCTGGCTAACCCAGTGAAACCCCGTCTCTACTAAAAAATACAAAAAAAAAAAATTAGCCGGGCGAGGTGGCGGGCGCCTGTAGTCCCAGCTACTTGGGAGGCTGAGGCAGGAGAATGGCGTGAACCTGGGAGGTGGAGCTTGCAGTGAGCTGAGATCCGGCCACTGTACTCCAGCCTGGGCGACAGAGCCAGACTCCGTCTCAAAAAAAAAAAAAAAAAAAAAAATTTATACAAGTAAAATAAAAATACAAAAAAACTTGATATGTAAACTTGTCATAATAAGTACAAAGCTGAAAGTAACATGTCTGATAACATGGTTTTAACATTTACTTCTCTGTCAAACACTTCAGTTCACTGAAAGAAAACAGCTTATGATACATCTTTAAGAAAGCATGTTTACATTTGCCTTTTAAACTGGATATGAAACTCATTTAATAAAAAACAATGCAGAAAAGAAAAAATAAATTGTAAATTTAAATATTAATGTTTAATAAGATTTTATTTTATTTAAACTTATTAAATAAAATAAATTTAATAACCATCCACATTTGGATGTGTATAAGGAACTAAATCTAGACAAAACTGTTATATAACACCAACTAACAAGTATTTTGGGATTAGCTTAATTCAGATTAATTTTTTTTTAAACTGAGTTTTAAATTCCTGCTTACTCTACCATACGTGCTGGGCCTCATATTATGCTAGAAAAATTTTGAGCACAGATTTATGAATACTCTCCTGCATACCATTTAATTTAAACAAATTTCAATGCCGCATATATGTGCCTTTTTACCAACATATTAAATAATAAGATCTACTATGAGAACTAAACTTTTGTAATTTCAAAGTAGTAATGAGTTTAAACCATTTTCAAGATCTCTGCAATAATTGTAGCACAATAGAAAATAGGTATTTCTATTAATGACAGAGTCACACGTACTACTAATAATACTGTGGTTTGTTTCCTGCAACTAATCATGGAAGGAATGCTAAATTTCAGAAGTTGGTGAAAATACATGTGTATTTTTTCCTCATCCAAGTTCACAGATTTCTCACGCTGAGAACTCCTATTCCATAACAAAGTTCTGGAAACCTGCACGCCATATTGAAAGAGGGGCAGAAAGGAAGAACAAATAGGATTTAAAATTTTTTCAAATCCTGTATCCCTTGATTTTACAGCAAGATTGTGTTTATGTATTACTTGTGTTAAAAAACATAGTATAATCTAGACTCCAGATCAAAAACCACTGCTGCTCAGGGAGAAAGGGCCATCAAATGCCAGAGCCCTGCAGCCTTCTCCCACCCTGCCTGTACCCTCAGATGGAAGCACTTTTTTAATCATTGTTTCACCTTTAGCACTTTGACAATGAAGTCACAAACCTTCAGCCTCTCACCCGTAGGAACCCACTGTTGTAAGAGAAGGATGAAGCCAGTCCTTCCTAAAAGGCAGGATTAGATGTGTTTCTGGCATCCTCAGATGAAGCTATATTTATATTGAATAATATATTTATATTTCTCAAGGAATACTAGAATAATGATTCAGTTCAGTAGTGGGCCATTTATCTACCCTATATAATATTGTTTAATGAGAAAATGCTTTCTGTATTCCAAATATCTGATGATTTGTAAGAGAACATTTAAACATAGGTATTCATAAGCTGAAACTTCTGGCATTTATTAAATGTCAAGATTGTTCATCAGTATGCTAGGTGATTAACTGACCACTGGACTTGAAGGTAGTATAAAGTAGTAGTAAAATGTACAATCATTGTCTCTTAACAGATGCCCTTTGCTTTCATTAGGAATAAAGATGGCTGCTGAACCAGCAGAAGACAATTGCATCAATTTTGTGGCAATGAAATTTATTGACAGTACGCTTTACTTTATAGGTAAGGCTAATGCCATAGAACAAATACCAAGTTCAGATAAATCTATTTAACTAGAAAAGATGTTGTGAGGTGAACTGTTAAGTGATTCTTTTTGTCACCAAATTTTATTGTAATATTAATGGCTCTTAAAAAAATAGTGGACCTCTAGAAATTAACCAAAACATGTCCAAGGTCTCAGCACTTTGTCACACCACATGTCCTGGCACTTTAATTAGCAGTAGCTCACTCTCCAGGTGGCAGTAAGTGCACATCATGAAAATCCCAGTTTTCATGGGAAAATCCCAGTACAAAACTGGGTGCATGCAGGAAATACAATTTCCCAAAGCAAATTGGCAAATTATGTAAGAGATTCTCTAAATTTAGAGTTCTATGAGTTACACCATTTTATGTAAATATGTTTGACAAGTAAAAATTGATTCTTTTTTTTTTTCCTGTTGCCCAGGCTGGAGTGCAGTAGCCTGATCTCTGCTCACTGCAACCTCCACCTCCTGAGTTCAAGCGATTCTCCTGCCTCAGCCTTCTGAGTAGCTGGGACTACAGGTGCATCCCACCACACCTGGCTAATTTTTTGCATTATTAATAGAGACAGCATTTTGCCATGTTGGCCAGGCTGGTCTTGAACTCCTGACCTCAGATGATCCTCCTGCCTCGGCCTCCCAAAGTGCTGGGATTATAGGCATGAACCACCACACATGGCCTAAAAATTGCTTCTTATGATTAATCTTCTGTGAACAATACGGCTTCTTTTGAAAGTTTGCCTTCATTTGAAACCTTCATTTAAAAGTTTGGACAACAAAGTGAGACCCCATCTCTACAAAAAATTGAAAAAAATTACCTGTGGACACCTCCTACTTTCTTCAGAGGCTGAAGCAGGAAAATCACTTGAGCCTAGGAATTCGAGCCTGCACTGAGCTATGATCCCACCCCTACACTCCAGCCTGCATGACAGAAGACCCTGTCAAAAAAAAAAAAAAAACCTTCAGAAAAAATTCTTAGGTGACTTTTCTTAGATGACTTTCCATTTAAGCAATAAATTCAAAAGTAAAATCTCTCATTTTATAAAATTTATTTTTAGTTACATATTGAAATTTTTAAACCTTGGGTTTAAGTTTTATGTCTAAATTACCTGAGAACACACTAAGTCTAATAAGCTTCATTTTATGGGCCTTTTGGATGATTATATAATATTCTGATGAAAGCCAAGACAGACCGTTACTATAAAAATAGGAGTTTGAGAAAGAGGAGTAATAAAAATAAAAACTAGAATGAGATGAAATTCTGAGTCGAAATACAAAATTTTACATATTCTGTTTCTCTTTTTTTCCCCCTCTTAGCTGAAGATGATGGTAAAGTATAAATGAATTTATTTTTCTTTGCAAACTAAGTATCTGCTTGAGACACATCTATATCAACATTGTCAGCTGAGGAAAAAAATGGTTCACGTGATAGCCATCTATTTGGAAAGCCCATCTACCCTCAAAGGAATGTGGACTCAGTAGCACAGCTTTGGAATGAAGATGGTCATAAGAGATACAAAGAAGAACCTCTAGCAAAAGATGCTTCTCTACGCCTTAAAACATTCTCCAGCTCTTAGAACGTACAAAATAGACTTTGCCTGTTTCATAGGTCCTAAGATTAGCAGGGAGTCATGGATTCTGTTGCCGGCAGGGAGGCATTGCATAGGAAAAGGGGATTGAAGCATTAGAATTGTCCAAAATCAATAACACCTCATCTCAGAAATGCTTTGGGAAGAAGCCTGCGGTGCTCCTGGATTGATAGCGACGGGAGGGCAGAAAATTCTGGAAGTAGAGGAGATAGGAATGGGTAGGGCAAGAAGACCACATTCAAAGGCCAAGATCTGAAAGAAACCGTGGCATTTATGATGAATTCATGGTAATTCAGCATGGAAGTAGAGTAGGAGTAGGAGAGTAATGAGAGAAGCTAGAGTGATAAACAGGGTGTAAAGCAAGACATTCTCTTGCTCCAAGATATGAAATTTGGACTTTATCTTGGAGATACTAGGGTTAATTAAGCACAATATGTATTAGCTAGGGTAAAGATTAGTTTGTTGTAATAAAGACATTCAAAGACATAGTAGCTGAATAAGACAGATAATTTTTTCTCAAAGTCTAAGTAGGCAGCTCTGAAGTAGTATGGCTGGAAGCAACCTGATGATATTGGGACCCCAACTTTCTTCAGTCTTGTTACCCATCATCCCCCAGTTGTTTATCTCATACACATAGTTGAAAATCATCATACTTCCTGGGTTCATTTCCCAGTTATCAAGAAAGGGTCAAGATAAGAGAAGTCAGGCTCATTCTTTTCAAAGACTCTAATTGCAAGTTATATACATCAATTCCCCGCATATTCCATTGACTAGAATCTAATCACATGACCACACCAAGTGCAAGGAAATCTGGAAAATATAATCTTTATTCCAGGTAGCCATATGACTCTTTAAAATTCAGAAATAATATATTTTTAAAAATATCATTCTGGCTTTGGTATAAAGAATTAGTGGTGTGGGGTGAGGAGGACAAAATTAAAGGTTGAGAGGCTATTTTAGTTCTTACAAGAAATGATGGTGTCATAAATTAAGGTAGACATAATGGAGTGCTGATGAGGAGCTGTGAATGGATTTTAGAAACACTTGAGAGAATCAGTAGGACATGATTTAAGGTTAGATTTGGAAAGGAGAAGAAAGTAGAAAAGATGATGCCTACATTTTTCACTTGGGCAATTTGTACCATTCAATGAAATAGGAAACACAGGAGGAAGAGCAGGTTTTGGTGTATACAAAGAGGAGGATGGATGACACATTTAGTTTTGGATCTGAGATATCTGTGGAACATCCTAGTGGAGATGTCCAATAAACTCTTCTACATGTGGTTCTGAGCTCAGGACAAAGATTTGGGCTGGAGATAGAGATATTGAAGGCTTATGCATAGAAATGGCATCTGAATCTATAGAAATAAAAAGACAAATCAGAGGAAATGTGTAGAGTGAGAGAGTAAAAGCCAAGTACTAAACTGAGAGGAATACCTACATTTAAAGGATGCAGTAGAAAGAGAAGCTAATAAAGAACAGAGAGCAGACTAACCAAAAAGGAAGAAGAAAAAACAAGAGAATTCCACTGACTCCCAGGAGAGCATTTTAAGATTGAGGGGATAGGAGTTGTGTTGAATTTTGCAGCCTTGAGAATCAAGGGCCAGAACACAGCTTTTAGATTCAGCAACAAGGAGTTTGGTGATCTCAGTGAAAGCAGCTTGATGGCGAAATGGAGGCAGAGGCAGATTGCAATGAGTGAAACAGTGAATGGAAAGTGAAGAAAGGATACAGACAATTCTTGCTAAAAGCTTGGCTGTTAAAAGGAGGACAGAAACAAGACTAGCTGCAAAGTGAGATTGGGTTGATGGAGCAGTTTTAAATCTCAAAGAGCTTTGTGCTTTTTTGATTATGAAAATAATGTGTTCATTTTATAACTAATTCAGGCAATGAAAAAAGATAATAGGCCGGGCGCAGTGGCGCAAGCCTGTAATCCCAGCACTTTGGGAGGCCGAGACGGGCGGATCACGAGGTCAGGAGATCGAGACCATCCTGGCTAACACGGTGAAACCCCGTCTCTATTAAAAAAAATACAAAAAACTAGCTGGGCGTGGTGGCGGGCGCCTGTAGTCCCAGCTACTCGGGAGGCTGAGGCAGGAGAATGGCGTAAACCTGGGAGGCGGAGTTTGCAGTGAGCTGAGATCCGGCCACTGCACTCCAGCCTGGGCGACAGAGTGAGACTCCGCCTCAAAAAAAAAAAAAAAAAAAGATAATAATATGAAAGATAAAAATATAAAAACCACCCAGAAATAATCATAGCTACCATTTTGATGCAATATTTCAATGTTTCTACACTTCTTTCTATATATATATATGGAAGAAATGCTTATATTTTTATTAAAAGGGATTGTACTATACCTAAGCTGCTTTTTCTAGTTAGTGATATATATGGACATCTCTCCATGGCAACGAGTAATTGCAGTTATATGAAGTTCATGATATTTCACAATAAGGGCATATCTTTGCCCTTTTTATTTAATCAATTCCTAATTGGTGAATGTTTGTTTCTAGTTTATTTTTATTAACAATGTTCCCATAAGCATTCCTGTACAAAAATGTTCACACATTTGTGTGACTTTTTCTTTAGGATAAAACCCAGGAGGTAGAATTGCTGGGTTAATAGAAGAGAAAGGATGATTGGCAAATCAAAGCTTCAGTAGAGGGTACATGCCAAGCACAAATGGGATCAACCTTAGATACCAGCAATGGCACCTTCGCATTTCCCCTTGGGACGAGAGAGAGAGGAAATAACTGGTACTGCCAGAGTTAATTTGTACGTGGAGTAGCAGGAAATCATTTGCTGAAAATGAAAACAGAGATGATGGTGTAGAGGTCCTGAAGAGAGCAAACAAAATTTGAAATTGCGGCTATCAACTATGGAAGAGTGTGCTGAACTGGAAAACAAAGGAAGTATTGACAATTGATATGCTTGTAACAGCACTGATTCGAACACTTGTGCCATTGTTCGCCAGCAGCACTCAGCAGCCAAGTTTGGAGTTTTGTAGCAGGAAGACAAATAAATTAGGGATTTAATATCCTGGCAAAATGGTAGACAAAATGAACTCTGAGGTCCAGCTGCACAGGGAAGAAAGGGAAGACAGGAAGAGGTTAGAGAGGAAATACAAGAGTCAGAAGACTGGAAGATGTTGTGAAACTTAAGAACACATAGAGTTGGAGTAAAAGTGTAAGAAAACTAAAAGGGTAAGAGACTGGTCAGAAAGTAGGATATTTGAAGTTAACACTTCAGTGGCAGAGTAGTTCTGAATGGTAACAAGAAATTGAGTGTGCCTTTGAGAGTAGGTTAAAAAGCAATAGGCAACTTTATTGTAGCTGCTTCTGGAACAGAAGATTGTCATTAATAGTTTTAGAAAACTAAAATATATAGCATACTTATTTGTCAATTAACAAAGAAAGTTTGTGTTTTTTAATGAGATTTCATGTTTGTTGTAGAAAACCTGGAATCAGATTACTTTGGCAAGCTTGAATCTAAATTATCAATCATAAGAAATTTGAATGACCAAGTTCTCTTCATTGACCAAGGAAATCGGCCCCTATTTGAAGATATGACTGATTCTGACTGTAGAGGTATTTTTTTTAATTCGCAAAGGTAGAAATGACTAGCTACTTCCTCCCATTCTGTTTTACTGTTTACATTTTTCCGTGCTAGTCCCAATCCTTAGATGAAAAGTCACAGGAGTAACAATAATTTCACTTACAAGAAACTTTATGAGGCATCCATGTTTTTTAGTTGGAGTAAAAAAATGGATACAATAAGACATTGCTAGGGGTCATGCCTCTCTGAGCCTGCCTTTGAATCACCAATCCCTTTATTGTGATTGTACTCACTGTTTAAAACCTCTATAGTTGGATGCTTAATCCCTGCTTGTTACAGCTGAAAATGCTGATAGTTTTAAAAATATTAAAGATAAATACACACGCATTTCAAATGAGTCTGTCTTCCCCCAGAAATTTAGAGTACAATAGAAAAGGATTAAGTTGCCAGGTGTGGTGGCATCTATCTGTAATCCTAGCTACCTGGGAGGCTCATGCAGGAGGATTGCTTGAGGCCAGGACTTTGAGACTGTCGTACACGATGATCGTGCCTGTGAATAGCCACTGCGGTCTTGCCTGGGTGATATAGAGACCTTGTCTATAAAATAAAAAATAAAATAAAATAAAAAAAACTTTAAAAAAAAAAGAAAATGATCAAGTCTACTGTGCCTTCCAAAATATGAATTCCAAATACCAAAGTTAGGCTAAGTTGAAGCAGTGAATGTGCGTTCTTTAAAAATACTGAATACTTACCTTAACATATATTTTAAATATTTTATTTAGCATTTACAAGTTAAAAACAATCTTTTAGAATTCATATCTTTAAAATACTCAAAAAAGTTGCAGCATGTATGTTGTAACACACATTAAACTGTGGGCTTGTTTGTTTGTTTGAGACACAGTTTCACTCTGTCACCCAGGCTTAAGTACACTGCAGTGGTGCGATCTCGGCTCACTACAACCGGCGCTTCCAGGTTGAATCAATTCTCATGCCTCAGCCTCCCAGCCTCAGTAGCTGGGACTACAGGCATGCACCACGTACACGCAGCTAATTTTTGTATTTTTAGTAGAGTTGGGGTTTCACCATGTTGGCCAGGCTGGTCTCAAACCCCTGACCTCAAGTGATCTGCCTGCCTCGGCCTCCCAAACAAACAGACAACCCCACAGTTTAATATGTGTTACAACGCACATGCTGCAACTCTTTTGAGTATTTTAATGATAGGGATTCTAAAAGGTTGTTTTTAACTTTTCAATGCTGGGATTACAGGTACGAGCCACTGTGCCAGGCCTGAACTGTGTTTTAAAAAATGTCTGACCAGCTGTACGTAGTCTCCTGCAGACTGGCCAAGTCTCAAAGTGGGAACAGGTGTATTAAGGACTATCCTTTGGTTAAATTTCCACAAATGTTCCTGTGCAAAAATTCTTCTAACTAGAGTTCTCATTTATCGTATTTATTTCAGATAATGCACCCCGGACCATATTTATTATAAATATGTATAAAGATAGCCAGCCTAGAGGTATGGCTGTAGCCATCTCTGTGAAATGTGAGAAAATTTCAACTCTCTCCTGTGAGAACAGAATTATTTCCTTTAAGGTAAGACTGAGCCTTACTTTGTTTTCAATCATGTTAATATAATTAATATAATTAGAAATATAACATTATTTCTAATGTTAATATAAATAATATAATTAGAAAACTCAAATATCCTCAGACCAACCTTTTGCCTAGAACAGAAATAACAAGAAGCAGAGAACCATTAAAATGAATACTTACTAAAAAGTATCAAACTCTTTACCTATCGTGATAACGATGGTTTTTCTGAGCCTGTCACAGGGAGGAGGAGATACAATACTTGCTTTATGACCTGCATCTCCTGAATAATCAGTCTTTATACAAATAATAATATAGAACACATATGTGAGTTATACATTTAAGAATAACATGTGACTTTCCAGAATAAGTTCTGCTATGAAGAATGAAGCTAATTATCCTTCTATATTTCTACTCCTTTGGAAATCATAATACTATTTTAATCTGTAGTTGTTTTGTTCCTGATCCTTAGTCTAAGTCTCAAACACAAGCTTCAGCTTCCAGTTGATGTATGTTATTTTTAATGTTAATCTAGTTGAATAAAATTTATGAGATCAGCTGTAAAAGCAATGCTATAATAATCTGAAAGCCAGGTATAAAGTATTTCTGGCCTCTACTTTTTCTCTATTATTCTCTATTATTTTTCTCTATTTCCTCCATTATTGTTAGATAAACCACAATTAATTATAGCTACAGACTGAGCTAGAAAAATTTCCTCCCAGTAAGAGTAGCCAGGGATGCTTAGAAATTGGCAATGCTTCAGAGGAGAATTCCATGTCATGAAGACTCTTTTTGAGTGGAGATTTGCCAGTAAATAACTGCTTTCATGCCCACCCAGTCCCCACTAAAAGACAGTTAGGATATGACCTTAGTGAAGGTACCAAGGGGCAATTTGGGAGGGAGAAAAAAGCCACTCCAAAATATAATCCAAGTGAGAACAGTGCATATGCAACAGATACAGCACCCAGACAAATCCCTCAGCTATCTCCTTCCAACCAGAGTGCCACCCCTTCAGGTGACAATTTGGAGTCCCCGTTCTAGACCTGATAGGCAGGCAGCTTAGTTATCAAATGGCATAAGACGCCTGGGATGGAAAGGTAGGGTGCAAGGGGTTAAGCATGCTGTTACTGAGCAACATAATTAGAAGGGAAGGAGATGGCCAAGCTCAAACTATGTGGGATAGAGGAAAACTCAGCTGCAGGGGCAGATTCAGAAACTGGGATAAGTCCGAACCTATAGGTGGATTCTTGTTGGGGGAGACTGGTGACAAGGTTAAGAAGATGGAAATAATGCTTGGCACTTAGTAGGAACTGGGCAAATCCATATTTGGGGAAGCCTGAAGCTTATACAATTTTGATGGTCCTTTTAAAGAAAAAGAACGTGGCTGGGCACGGTGGCTCATGCCTGTAATCCCAGAACTTTGGGAGGCCGAGGTGGGCAGATCACCTGAATTCAGGAGTTCAAGACCAGCCTGACCAACATGGAGAAACCCCATCTCTACTAAAAACACAAAATTAGCTGGGCGTGGTGGCGCATGCCTGTAATTCCAGCTGCTCGGGAGGCTGAGGCAGGAGACTCTTTTGAACCTGGGAGGCATAGGTTGCGGTGAGCCGAGATTGTGCCATTGCACTCCAGTCTGGGCAACAAAAACGAAACTCGGTCTCAAAAAAAAAAAAAGAATGTAAAATTACCAAAGGCGTAAGCTTAAATTTAATTCAACTTTTAAAAAGGGTGGGTGAGGGGTGGCTTGAAGAGATCTGTGCAAATGAGGGAATCTGACATTGAAGCTTCATCAGCATCATAGCAAAAGTGCTTCTGGAAGGAACTCAGTAAATATTGGAGGGAGGGAGAGAGCGAGGGGTGGACTAGGACCAGTTTTAGCCCTTGTCTTTAATCCCTTTTCCTGCCACTAGTAAGGATCTTAGCAGTGGTTATAAAAGTGGCCTAGGTTCTAGATAATAAGATACAACAGGCCAGGCACAGTGGCTCATGCCTATAATCCTAGCACTTTGGGAGGGCAAGGCGAATGTCTCACTTGAGATCAGGAGTTCAAGACCAGCCTGGCCAACATGATGATACCTCGTCTCCACTAAAAAAAAAAAAAAAAAAAAAAATTAGCCAGGCATGGTGGCATGTACCTGTAATCCCAGCTACTCGTGAGCCTGAGGCAGGAGAATCGCTTGAACTCAGGAGGCGTAGGCTGCAGTGAGCCGAGATCGTACCACTGCACTCCAGCCTGGGCGACAGAATGAGACTTCGTCTCAAAAAAAAGAAAAAGATAAAAAGACACAACTGGCTGCCCTAATGTGCTCACCTTTCACTGTTGATTACTAGCTATAAAGTCCTATAAAGTTCTCTGGTCAAGAACCTTGACAACACAAAGAGGGATTTGCTTTGAGAGGTTACTGTCAGTGTCTGTTTCATATATATACATATATATGTATATATGTATCTATATCCAGGCTTGGCCAGGGTTCCCTCAGACTTTCCAGTGCACTTGGGAGATCTTAGGTCAATATCAACTTTCCCTGGATTCAGATTCAACCCCTTCTGAAGTAAAAAAAAAAAAAAAATCCTTTGCCCCTTGGAGCACTCAAGTTTCACCAGGTAGGGCTTTCCAAGTTGGGGGTTCTCCAAGGTCATTGGGATTGCTTTCACATCCATTTGCTATGTACCTTCCCTATGATGGCTGGGAGTGGTCAACATCAAAACTAGGAAAGCTTCTGCCCAAGGATGTCCTTACCTGTATTCTGAAATGTGCAATAACTGTGATTGAAGAGATCGCCTGTTCTACCTACCCACACTCTCACTTCTCAGTTTCAACTGTAACTTTCTTTTTTATTTTATTTATTTTATTTTATTTTATTTATTTATTTATTTTTTGAGACAGAATCTCGCTCTGTCGCCCAGGCTAGAGTGCAGTGGCACGATCTCGGCTCACTGCAAGCTCTGCCTCCTGGGTTCACGCCATTCTCCCACCTCAGCCTCCCGAGTATCTGGGACTACAGGCACCCACCACCACGCCCAGCTAATTTTTTGTATTTTTCGTAGAGACGGGGTTTCACTGTGTTAGCCAGGATGGTCTCGATCTCCTGACCTCGTGATCCACCCGTCTTGGTCTCCCAAAGTGCTGAGATTACAGGCGTGAGCCATCGCGCCTGGCTCAACTGTAACTTTCTATACTGGTTCATCTTCCTCTGTAATGTTACTAGAGCTTTTGAAGTTTTGGCTATGGATTATTTCTCACTTATGCATTAGATTTCAGATTAGTTCCAAATTGATGCCCACAGCTTAGGGTCTCTTCCTAAATTGTGGTATATTGTAGACAGCTGCAGAAGTGGGTGCCAATAGGGAAACTAGTTTATACTTTCATCAACTTAGGACCCACACTTGTTGGTGAAGAACAAAGGTCAAGAGTTATGACTATTGATTCCACAACTGATTGAGAAGTTGGAGGTAACTCCCCAGCCTCCACCGCCCAGAGGCTTTCAGGCATCTTAGGAGGATGAAGAAATGCTATTTTAATTCTGGAGGTTTCTCTATCAGTGCTTGGGATCATGGGAATCTGTGCTGCCATGAGGCCAAAATTAAATCCAAAACATCTACTGGTTCCAGGATTAACATGGAAGAAACATAGGTGGTGCCCACATGTTCTGATCCATCCTGCAAAATAGACATGCTGCACTAACAGGAAAAGTGCAGGCAGCACTACCAGTTGGATAACCTGCAAGATTATAGTTTCAAGTAATCTAACCATTTCTCACAGGACCCTATTCTGTAACTGAAACATACAGGAATCTGCATTTGGCCTTCTAGGGCAGGGCCCAGCCAAGTAGACCATATTCAGGACAGAAATTCAAGACTACCATGGAACTGGAGTACTTGGCAGGGAGACAGAGTCAAGGACTGCCAACTGAGCCAATACAGCAGGTTTATACAGGAACCCAGGGCCTAGCCCTACAACAAGTATTGGGTCTATTCACCATCAGTTTTAATTTCAGGCTCCACTGAAAGAGTAAGCTAAGATTCCTGGCACTTCCTGTCTCTCTCACAGTTGGCTCAGAAATGAGAACTGGCCAGGCTAGGCATGGTGGCTTACACCTGGAATCCCAGCACTTTGAGAGGCCGAAGTGGGAGGATCACTTGAGGCCAGGAGTTCAAGACCAGCCTAGGCAACAAAGTGAGGTACCCCTGACCCCTTCTCTACAAAAATAAATTTTAAAAATGAACCAAATGTGGTGGCACGTACTTACAGTCCCAGCTACTCAGGAGGCTGAGGCAGGGGGATTGCTTGAGCCCAGGAGTTCAAGGCTGCAGTAAGCTATGATTTCACCACTGCACTTCAGGCTGGGCAACAGAGTGAGACCCTGTCTCAAAGCAAAAATAAAAGGAAACTAGAACTAGCCTAAATTTATGGGAGGAGATCATCAATGTCTTTAGTTGTGAATGGTTATAGAGGACAGGAACTGACATTAGCCCAAAAAGCTTCTGGTCTTTGCTGGAACTCTACTTCATCTTGAGCAAATGTGGACACCACTCAATGGGAGAGGAGAGAAGTAAGCTGTTTGATGGACAGAGGAAAACTAGAGTCCTGGACCTGAATATGCATCCCATGACAGGAAGAATAGGAGATTCGGAGTTAAGAAGGAGAGGAGGTCAGTATTGCTGTTCAGAGATTTTTTTATGTAACTCTTGAGAAGCAAAACTACTTTTGTTCTGTTCAGTAACATACTTCAAAACAAACTTCATATATTCAAATTGTTCATGTCCTGAAATAATTAGGTAATGTTTTTTTCTCTATAGGAAATGAATCCTCCTGATAACATCAAGGATGCGAAAAGTGACATCATATTCTTTCAGAGAAGTGTCCCAGGACATGATAATAAGATGCAGTTTGAATCTTCATCATACGAAGGATACTTTCTAGCTTGTGAAAAAGAGAGAGACCTTTATAAACTAATTTTGAAAAAAAAGGATGAATTAGGGGATAGATCTATAATGTTCACTGTTCAAAACGAAGACTAGCTATTAAAATTTCATGCTGGGCACGGTGGCTCATGCCTGTAATCCCAGCCTCAGAGGTCAGGAGTTCAAGACCAGCCTGACCAACATGGTGAAACTTCGTCTCTACTAAAAATACAAAAAATTAGCTGGGTGTGGTAACCCATGCCCACAATCCCAGCTACTCGAGAGGCTAAGGCAGGAGAATCACTTGAACCCGGGAGGCAGAGGTTGTGGTGAGCCACGAATGCGCCATTGCACTCCAGCCTGGGCAACAAGAGCAAAACTCCATCTAAATATATACATACATACATACATACATACATACAAATTTCGTAATGTAAACTGTCTGAATTTTTATGTTTAGAAAGATTATGAGATTCTTAGTCTATAATTGTAATGGTGAAACAAAATAAATACTGGTCTTGAAAAACATCATTAAGAAATGAATGAACTTTCACAAAAGCTAACAGACTTTCCCTTATTAAAGTCAATAAAATATTTGCATGTTTAAAAACTTCATAGTTTGAAAACATTCTACATTGTTAATTGGCATATTAATTATACTTAATATAATTATTTTTGAAGCTTTTGGGTTATTAGTCCTAATGACAAAAGATATTGATATTTGAACTTTCTTTTTTTTTTTTTTTTTTTTTGAGATGGAGTCTCGCTCTGTCGCCCAGGCTGGAGTGCAGTGGCCGGATCTCAGCTCACTGCAAGCTCCGCCCCACGAGTTCACACCATTCTCCTGCCTCAGCCTCCCGAGTAGCTGGGACTACAGGCGCCCGCCACTTCGCCCGGCTAGTTTTTTATATTTTTTAGTAGAGACGGGGTGTTAGCCAGGATGGTCTTGATCTCCTGACCTCATGATCCGCCCGTCTTGGCCTCCCGAAGTGCTGGGATTACAGGCTTGAGCCACCGCGCCCGGCCTGAACTTTCTAATTTTTAAGAATATCATTAAAACCATCAAGATTTTTATAAGGAGGCCACTTCACTTAACGAATTTCTGAATTTCTTCCAAAGTCAGTATATTTTTAAAATTCAGTTTGATCCTGAATCCAGCAACATATAAAAGGGATTATATACTCTGGCCAACTGACATCCCAGGAATGCACAGATGGTTTAATATCCTAAAATCAATTAACATAACATACTATATTAATAAAGTATCAAAACCATATTCTCATCTTTTTTCACAATTCCTTGGTTACACTATCATCTCAATAAATGCAGAAAAAGCATTTGACAAAATCCAATTCATAATAAAAATTCTCAAACTTGAAAGAGAACATGATAAAGGCATCTATGAAAGACCTACAGCTAATATCATACTTAATGATGAAAAACTGAATTATTTTACCCTAAGATCGGGAATAATGCAAGCATGTCAGCTCTTGCAACTTCTGTTCAACATCGTACTGGATGTACTAGCCAGGGCAACCATACAAGAAGTAAAAATAAAAGGCATCCAGATTAGAAAGGAAGTCTTTATTTGCAGATAACATGGTTCTTTATGCAGAAAACCCTCAGGAATATACACACATGTTAGAACTAATAAGTTCAGCAAGGTTGCAGGTTGCAATATCAATATGCAAAAATACACGGAAGGCTGGGCTCAGTGGAGATGACCCATAACTTTTGTCTCAGCTACTTGGGAGGCTGAGGTAGGAGGATCACTTGAGGTCAGGAGTTTGAGGCTATAGTGCAATGTGGTCTTGCCTGTGAATAACCACTGCACTGGAGCCTGGGCAACAAAGTGAGACCCCATCTCAAAAAAAAAGGTATATGGTATTTCTGTATATGAGCAATGAACAATATGAAAACAAGAAAATTCCATTCACAATGGTATTAAAAAGAATAAAATACAAATAAATTTAGCAAAAGAATTATAAAACTTGTACATTGAAAATTTCAAAGCATTCTGGGGGAAATTAAAGATGATCTAAATAATTGGAGAGACATTCCATGATCATTGGAAAATTCATTCAATATTGTTAAGATAACAATTCTCCCCAAATTGATGCATGCATTAAACTTAGTCTTCATCAAAATTCCAGCAGGGTTTTTGCAGAAATTGACAAGCTGTACCCAAAGTGTATATGGAATTGAAAAGACCCAGAATAGCAAATAATTTTTTAAAAACAAAGTTGGAAAACTTTTACTTCCTAATTTTAAAACTTACTATAAAGCTAAAGTTATCAAGACCATTTAGTACTAATACAAGATATAAATATATAGATCAAAGGAACAGATTTGAGAGTCCAGAAATAAACTCTAATATTTATGGTTAATTGATTTTTGACAAAGGTGCCAAGTCAGTTTGATAGAGAAAATAAGGCCAGGCACGGTGGCTTACCCCTGTAATCCCCAGCACTTTGGGAGGCTGAGGCAGGTGGATCACTTGAGTTCAGGAGTTCAAGACCAGCCAGGCCAACATGGTGAAACCCCGTCTCTACTAAAAATACAAACATTAGCCAGGTGTAGTGGCATGCGCCTGTAATCCCAGCTACTCAGGAGGCTGGGGCAGGAGAATCTCTTAAACCTGGGAGGTGGAGGTTGCAGTGAGCCAAGATCATGCCACTGCACTCCAGCCTGGGCAACAGAGCAAAACTCTGTGTCATACATAGAGAAAATAGTATCTTTTCAACAAATGATAATGGGACAATTGGATATCCACATACAAAAAAAAAGATTAACTTAGACCCTTACCTTACACCTTATACAAAACTTCATTCAAAATGAACCAGAGACATTAATGTAAGAGCTGAAGCTATAAAAATTTAGAATAAAGCATATGAGAAAATGGTAAAACCTTGGGTTCAGCAAAGGCTTTTTAGATATGACCCAAGAAGCATGATCCATAAAAGAAAAATAATTAACAAATTTGACTTAACCAAAATTCATTATTTTGGGGTTGAGGAGGAACTGGGTGAAGGATACGTGGGACATCTCTCTACCATTCTTGCAATTTCCTGTGAACCCTTGATTATTTCCAAATAAAAAGGTATTCTTTTCTTTCTTTAGAGAGAGGACCTTACTCTGTTACCCAACCTGGAGTGCAGTGGTGTGATTATAGCTCACTGCAGCCTTGAACTCCTGGGTTCAAGTGATCCTCCTGCCTCAGCCTCCCAAGTAGCTGAGACTAAAGGCACATGCCACCATAATTGGCCAATTTTTTTTGAATTGTAGAGAAGGGGGTCTTGCTATGTTGCACAGAGTGGAAAATAAAATGTATTTTAAGAAATAACATTTGCACTCAAAAGACACCATTAAGGTAATGAAAAGCAGCCAGGCAAGGTGGCTCATGCCTGTAATCCCAGCACTTTGGGAGGCCAAGGGGGGCGGATCATTTGAAGTCAGGAGTTGGAGACGAGCCTGGCCAACGTGGCAAAAACTAAAAACACAAAAACTAGCCAGGTGTGGTGGTGGGCACCTGTAATCCCAGCTACTCAGGAGGCTGAGGCAGGAGAATCACTTGAACCTGGAAGGTGGAAGTTGCAGTGAGCCAATATTGTGCCAGTGCACTCCAGCCTGGGCGACAGAGAAAAAAAGAAGAAGAAGAAGAAGAAGGAGAAGGAGAAGGAGAAGGAGAAGGAGAAGGAGAAGGAGAAGGAGAAGGAGAAGGAGAAGGAGAAGGAAGAAGAGAAAGGAAAGAAAGAAAGAAAAAGAGAAAGAAAGAGAGAAAGAAAGAGAGAAAGAGAAAGAAAGAAAGAAAAGAAAGAAAGAAAGAAAGAAAGAAAGAAAGAAAGAAAAAGAAAAGAAAGAGAAAGAAAGAGAGAGAGAGAAAGGAAGGAAGGAAGGAGAAAGAAAAGAGAAGAGAGAAAGAAAGAAAGAAAGAAAGAAAAGAGAGGGAGGGGAGGGGAGGAGAGGGGAAGGAAGGGAAGGGAAGGGAAGGGAAGGGAAGGGAGAGAAAAGCCACAGACAGGAGAAAGTATTTGCAAATCACATACATTGCAAAAAAAACTTGTACCCAGAATATACAAAGAACTCTTTAAAAGGACTCCATTTTTAAATGAGCAAAAGATTTCAATAGACATTTGTCTTTTTTCTTTTTGGGATTGCGTTCACATCAATTTGCTATGTACCTTCCCTATGATGGCTGGGAGTGGTCAACATGGAAACCAGGAAAGCTACTGCCCGAGGATGTCCTTACCTCTACTCTGAAAAGTGCAATAACTGTGATTGAAGAGATCGCCTGTTCTACCTACCCACACTCTTACTTCTCAGTTTCAACTTTAACTTTCTTTTTTCTGCTTTTTTTTTTTTTTTTTTTTTTTTTTTTTTGAGACGGAGTCTCGCTCTGTCGCCCAGGCTGGAGTGCTGTGGGGCGATCTCGGCTCACCGCAAGCACCGCCTCCCGGGTTCACGCCATTCTCCGGCCTCAGCCTCCCGAGTATCTGGGACTACAGGCGCCCGCCACTACTCCCGGCTAATTTTTTGTACCAGACGGGGTTTCACCGTGTTAGCCAGGATGGTCTCGATCTCCTGACCTCATGGTCCACCCGCCTCGGCCTCCCAAAGTGCTGGGATTACAGGCGTAAGCCACCGCGCCCGGGGCCTCAACAGACATTTTTCAAAGAAGATATACAAATGGCAAATGAAAAGATGCTTCATATCGTCAGTCATTAAGGAAATGCAAATTTAAAACATAATGAGATACCATTTCACATCCGCCAGGAAGGCTATAATCAAAAAGACAAACAGTAACACGTGGTAGCAGGGAAGTAGTGAAACAAGAATTCTCATTCCTTACCTGTGGGAATGTGAATTAGTATATAACCATTTTGGAAAACCATTTTTTATTTTTTATTTATTTATTTATTTTGAGACGGGAGTTTCGCCCTTTCGCCTAGGCTGTAGTGAATTGACATGATATCAGCTCACTGAAACCTCTGCCCCCCAGGTTCAAGCAATTCTCCTGCCTCAGCCCCCTGAGCAGCTGGGATTATAGGCACCCACCAGCATGCCTGGCTAATTTTTTTTTATTTTTTAGTAGAGTCAGGGTTTTGCCATGTTGTCCAGGCTGATCTCGAACTCCTGACCTCAGGTGATCCACCCACCTAGGCCTCCCAAAGTGCTAGGATTACAAGTGTGAGCCACCACGCCTGGCCAGGAAACCATTTTTTAGTTGCTTGAAAGGTTAAGTATAATTTTTTATACAACTCAGCAATTCCATTCCTACGGATCTACTCCAGAGAAATAAAACATATGTGCACACAAACACTTGTGCATTATTCATAATAACGTACAAGTGTTGCTGCATTATTCATAATAGCCAAAAAATGGAAACAGGCCAAATGTCCATCAACCGGTGAAGGGATAAACAAAATGTAGGATATCCTTAATGGAAGACAAATCCTAATAAAAAAAAAGTAAAATACTTACATGAGCTATAACACGAATGAACTTCAAAACATTATGCTAAGTGAAAAAAGCCACGCATGAAAGGTTATATATTATATGATTCTACATATATGAAATGTCCAGAAAAGGCAAATCTATGGAGACAGGAAAATAGATTCATGTTTGCCTAGGGTTAACAGATATGAAGGAGCTTCATAAAAAGATATGATCTTATTGAAACGATGAAAAAAAAAAGTTTTAAACCTAGATATGGTGGGCCGGGCATGGTGACTCACACCTGTAATCCCAGCATTTTGGGAGGCCAAGGCAAGCGTATCATGAGGTGAAGAGATCGAGACCATCCTGGCCAACATAGTAAAACCCCGTCTTTACTAAAAATACAAAAATTAACTGGGCGTGGTGGTGCATGCCTGTAATCCCAGCTACTCGGGAGGCTGAAGCAGGAGAATTGCTTGAACCCGGGAGGTGGAGGTTGGAGTGAGCCGAGATCACACCACTTTTACACTGTTGGTGGGACAGTAAACTAGCTCAACCATTGTTGAAAACAGTGTGGCGATTCCTCAAGGATCTAGATCTAGAAGTACCATTTGACCCAGCCATCCCATTACTGGGTATATACCCAAAGGTTTATAAATCATGCTGCTATGAAGACACATGCACACGTATGTTTATTGTGGCACTATTCACAATAGCAAAGACTTGGAATCAACCCAAATGTCCATCAGTGGCAGACTGGATTAAGAAAATGTGGCACATATACACCATGGAATACTATGCAGCCATAAAAAAGGATGAGTTCGTGTCCTTTGCAGGGACATGGATGCAGCTGGAAACCATCATTCTCAGCAAACTATCGCAAGAACAGAAAACCAAACACCACATGTTCTCACTCATAGGTGGGAATTGAACAATGAGATCACTTGGACACAGGAAGGGGAACGTCACACACTGGGGCCTATTGTGGCCGGGGGGAGGGATAGCATTAGGAGATATACCTAATGTAAATGACGAGTTAATGGGTGCAGCACACCAACATCATGTATACATATGTAACAAACCTGCACATTGTGCACATGAACCCTAGAACTTAAAGTATAATAAAAAAAATTATAAATTAAAAAAAAGTAGATTGGCTCAAACCCCCATCTGAGGAGAGTTCAGTGTTGTTCTCAAAGTTTCTTCAGATTCTCAAGACTCTGGGAAACTTTTGGTTCTATGGCTTGCTGCCTCCAGCAGGGATCATCTTGATATTCAAAGAATGCTCCTCTTTAATTCACACTAATTCAGACTTGAAATTCAGCTATTCCCCCTAATTTCCACAAAAAATCAGCTGCACATAGTGTTACATATTTAGCAGACTTTATTAAAGGTTTATGGAGATGGGGGTCATCACATTAGAGTAATGCAAATAGTTCTGAATTGTGTACTGATTTCATCAATTCCAAGACAGTGACTTCTCACATCTTAATAGGATTATGCCTTACAATTGAAGGCATATCGTAGTTTAGTTGGCAGTGTCTTTTCTTTTCTTGTGGTACATAAAATAATGGTGCATCTTACAATCAATGGTATCTTAGATTTGATGAAAAAGGGTACTTGAAAGTAAGTGTAGTGGATGGTTCCATGCCAGCTCATACTAATAATATTGCCTCAAGTGTGCTGTGTGAGTCTGTTCATTTCTTTCTTTTTCTTTCTCTCTCTCTTTCTTTCTTTCTTTCCTCTTTCTCTTTCTTTCTTTCTCTTTCTTTGTTTTCCAAATTTTACACCTTTGATTTTGTTGCATGCACACACACACACACACACACACACACAAATCCAATTTTACCTAATCCACGGAAAACTGCACTTCACAGCTTGGAATTTTGCTATATCTATGATCATCTGCAGATTTACAAAACCCATATAACTGAACAAATTTTTTACTCACATCTGCAGTCCTGCTCAAAATTTAGCCTTGATTTTTTTTCTTCTGATGGTGATAGTGAACATTCTTGGATGGGTCCTGAGGAGTGGACCCTGTCTTTTGTCTAGGACTTAATTTAAATGTATCTCACAGAGCGCAGTTCAGGGAACTAGAAAGTACAAAAACAATCAACGGTGTAATCCCAGCCCTTTGGGAGGCTCAGGTGGATGGATCACCTGAGGTCAGGAGTTCGAGACCAGCCTGGCCAACATGGTGAAATCCCATCTCTACTAAAATACAAAAATTAGTCAGGTGTGGTGGCGCACGCCTGTAATCCCAGCGACTCAAGAGGCTAAAGCACGTGAATCGCTTGAACCTGGGAGGCAGAAGTTGCAGTGAGTTAAGATGGTGACACTGCACTCTAGCCCGGGTGACAGAGTAAGACTGGTCTCAAAAAATAAACAAAACAACAACAAAAAGCAATCAAAGGCATAGGCAAATTTGTGTCAAGATGCTGTGACATTCCACCTTCCCCCAGAGAACCCCTCAGCTGTTTCACAAAGAAAGCGCTTCTCTTTTTGGTTCTTAGGCTGCAATATGAACTACAAGAGATTTTCAGAATCATTAACTCACTTTTTTAAAGCCTTTAATTAAAAAAAAAAAAAAAAAAAAAAGATGGTTGGAGATATGTCCAGAAAGCTCTCAAATCTCGTATTTCTCATATTTCTCTGAACACAATGCCTTTCAAGACCAGAGGCACACACTGGGGTGGAGCCTTCGGCCTTCCACAGGGGCCCTGCAACAGGAGGAAAAAGAGCAAACACAGAGGGAGAGGAGGACTTCTGGGTGGCTGGTTCTTTTTCACAGAAAAAGTGTCATTTAAGCTAACCCATCAAGAACAGGAAGAATTTCCAAAGACACACGTGAGGAAGGATTGTTTCCTTCAAGCATGGGAACCTGGATTTGTTGGAAGTTCTCTCTGCAGGTCAGAGCCCTAATTGATATAGCAGGTATGAGTCAAAGTCCACAAACTGATGTGTAAGAAATGCAACTTTGTTTTCTATGTTTTAATTTCTTCTCCAAGTTCTCATTATGCTGAGGGTAGTGGAAACTCAATTTTAGTCATCGCTGGGTGCCCCTCTTTCTACATAGTTGTATCTAAGTTCCACGGGGTAAATAGTACCAAGGTGTCAGGGACAGGGTTGGTAGGGATCTGATCCTTGGTCAATACTGGCAGCCTCTGAATCTGCTGAGATATCTGGCTACTGAGCAGACCCTCACTCTTGTCCACAAAGCCCTTTTAGGAGCATATGTCTCTCCATTTCCACAACTGCTGACCCAGGATCCATTTCACCACCTCCGTGATATGGCAGGCAGGTGATTGGGGTGGGACTGGCGTCCACCACCAGCCCTCCCTTCTGAGGCAGGAGCTCAGCAGAACTTGTTTCCCAAGCACCAGTCATGACCCCGCTTTTCCCAAGCACCAGTCATGACCCTGCTGATCAAAATAATCTGGTCAGAACAGGATGTGGTAAAGAAACCAGCTAAAACCAAGACGGTGACAAAAGTGACCTCTAATCACCCTCACTGCTCATTATATGCTAATTATAATTTATTAGCATATTAAAAGACATCCCCACCAATGCCATGACAGTTTACAAATGCTATGGCAATGCCCAGAAGTTACCTTATATGCTTTAGAAGGGGAGGAACCCTCTGTCCCAGGAATCCTCACCCCTTTTCTAGAAAATATGTGAATAGGCCGGGCGCGGTGGCTCAAGCCTGTAATCCCAGCACTTTGGGAGGCCGAGACGGGCGGATCATGAGGTCAGGAGATCAAGACCATCCTGGCTAATACGGTGAAACCCCGTCTCTACCAAAAAAGACAAAAAACTAGCCGGGCGAGGTGGTGAGCGCCTGTAGTCCCAGCTACCCAGGAGGCTGAGGCAGGAGAATGGCGGGAACCTGGGAGGCGGAGCTTGCAGTGAGCTGAGATCTGGCCACTGCACTCCAGCCTGGGCGACAGAGCGAGACTCCGTCTCAAAAAAAAAAAAAAAAAAAAATAAGAAAATATGTGAATAACCCACCTCTTATTTAGCGTATATTTAAGCAGTAGCTATAAATAATATAGCTAGCTAGCAAGCCAGCCACAATGGCTGACACCTGTAATCCCAGCACTTTGGGAGGCTGAGGCAGGTGGATCACCTGAGGTCAGGAGTTCCAGACCAGCCTGGCCAATATGGTGAAATCCCGTCTCTACAAAAAATACAAAAATTAGTCGGCATGGTGGTGGGCGCCTGTAATCTTAGTACTCGGGAGGCTGAGGCAGGAGGATCACTTGAATCTGGGAGGTGGAGGCTGCAGTGAGCCAAGATTTTGCCACTGCACTGCAGCCTGGGCAAGACTCCACCTCAGAACACACACACACACACACACACACACACACACACACACACACACACAAATATAGCTAGCCAGCAATCCACAAGTGCTACTCTGCCTGTGGGATAGCCCTGCTCTGTCTATGGAGCTGCCATTTTCCCATACTCTGTTGCACTAAGAAATTTGCTTTGCTTTCACTTTAATCTGTTGGCTTGCTCTTGGATTCTTTCCCACACACAAGAACCTTCCCAGACTGAGCCCCAGTTTTGGGGTTCACCTGCATCACTACCAGTTCCACTGGTGGCTCCTGCTTGACTCAGGCATAAACCCCTCCTTCTTGCCTTGATGGCATGTCCTTATCACAGTGGTTCTTTTAGGGCTGAGCATGTGACTGAGGTTGGTCCAAACTGAAGAGTATTTCTGTGTGGTTGGGAGCAAACACATTCTCTTTCTGAACAGGCAGGTGTGAGGCCTGGAGCTGACTCAGCCACCTTGCTGTTAGGAGGGAAGCCAGCCTGAGGTTAAAGTCAACACCCATGTGAGAACAGCAGTGAACTGAGTCTAATCACAGCACTCCCACCTCTGAGCTTTTATTACTGAGCCAATAAAATCTGTTTATTCCATTTGAATTAGATTTTTGTTTGTTTGTTTTAGATGATGTCTTGCTCTGTCACCCAGGCTGGAGCGCAGTGGCATGATCTCAACTTGCTGCAACCTCTGCCTCCCGGGTTCAAGCAATTCTCCTGCCTTAGCCTCCTGCGTAGCTGGGACTACAGGCACGTGCCACCATGCCCAGATAATTTTTTGTATTTTTAGTAGAGATGGGTTTTCACCATGTTGGACAGGCTTTCCCAGCAAACAGAAATGAGGGCCCAGGATGAGCCTCTGACTGCATAAGGCCTCCCATCTGATGTCTGTTCCAGGGGCAGATCTGGGGTTTGTGGGACTGGAGGCCTATCCAGCAGAGAGGTGGCTATCAGCTGTTGTATTTTAAGAAAAACAGGCCGGGCGCGGTGGCTCAAGCCTGTAATCCCAGCACTTTGGGAGGCCGAGGTGGGCGGATCACGAGGTCAGGAGATCGAGACCATCCTGGCTAACACGGTGAAACCCCGTCTCTACTAAAAATACAAAAAACTAGCCGGGCGTGGTGGCGGGCGCCTGTAGTCCCAGCTACTCGGAGGCTGAGGCAGGAGAATGGCCTGAACCTGGGAGGCGGAGCTTGCAGTGAGCCGAGATCGCGCCACTGCACTCCAGCCTGGGTGACACAGCGCGAGACTCCGTCTCAAAAAAAAAAAAAAAAAAAAAAAAAAAAAAAAGAAAAACAGTACAATAATATGAACAAAAAATCAGGTGTAAAAATGTATATGTAGAATGGCCAGGCACAGTGGCTCACGCCTATAATCCCAGCACTTTGGGAGGCTGAGGTGGGTGGATCACCTGAGGTCAGGAGTTCAAGACCTGCCTGACCATCATGGTGAAACCCCGTCTCTATTAAAAATACAAAAATTAGCTGGGCGTGGTGGTGGTCGCCTATAATCCCAGCTACTTGGGAGGCTGAGGCAGGAGAATTACTTGAGCCCAGGAGGCGGAGGTTGCAGTGTGCTAAAATCGTGCCATTGCACTCCAGCCTGGGCAACAACAGCAAGACTCCATCTTAAAAAAACAAAAAAAAAAGTATATGTAAAATAACAAAATAAATCAAATTATAATTTTTTAAAAGCTGACAAGTACTATAAATATTACTGTGCACAGAAAAATATGACTTTTCTGAAACAGCAACATAATATTTTTTATTTTTCTTATCTTTTTTTGAGATAGGGTCTCACTCTGTCACCCAGGCTGGAGTGCAGTGGCACAATTTCAGCTCCCTGCAGCCTCAACCTCCCAGGTTCAAGTGATCTTCCCACCTCAGCCTCCCAAGTAGCTGGGACCACAGGTGTGTGCCACCACACCTGGCCAATTTTTGTGTCTTTTGTAGAGACAGGGTTTCACCATGTTGTCCTGGCTAGTCTCAAACTCCTGAGCTCAAGCAATCCACCAGCCTCAGCCTCCCAAAGTGCTAGAATCACAGACATGAACCATCACGCCCAGCCTAAATTTTTCAATATTTGTTAATTTTTAAATTGACCTACTGTAAACTTTGCTTTCATGTACAGTACATGAATTTTAACAGATACAGATTCATGTACCTACTAACACAATTAAGATACAGACCCGTTAATCACCCAAATCCCCTCATCCTGCCCCTTTGTCATCAAAGCCACCCCTCAACCCTAACCCCCCGGCAAAAGCTGGTTTGTTTACCATCCATATAGTTTTCCCTCTTCCAGAATGTTTCACAAATGGAAGCGAACACTATGAAACATTTTTGGACTGCTTTTTTCCATTCAACAAAATGCCTTTGTGATTCATTCAAATCGTTATATGTATTTATAGTTTAGTCCTTCTTATCGTTGAGTTCCCGCCAGAATCCCTGCTCCACTCATAGCTATTCCCATCTCCGTTGATGGAAACTCTATCCTTCTAGTTGTTTAAGCCAAAAACTTCTTAAGTATTTTTTGAGTCCTCCTTTACTCTCAACCCCACATCTAATCCATCAGGAAATCAGGTCAGCTCTACCTTTAAAATATACTGATTATTCAATTGTGTCTCAGCATCCCCGCCACCATCACCCTCATCTGAGCCATGTCATCTGTCACTGCAGCAACCTCACCCCCATACTCTCCTCTCCAGTTCCTGGGCCCTGCCTTGGCTTCCTTACAATCTGTTCTCAATAAAGCAGCTGCAGTGGTGCTTTTAAAAACAGAAGTCAAATCATGAGACATCTCCGCTCAAAGTTCTGCAAAAGTTCCCCTTTCCATTGGAGTAAATGCCAACATCCTCATAATGGCTTACCAGGCCCAGCAACTTCTGGTCCCCATTGACTACCTGGTCCCCAGTTCCCGCTCCGATTTCGTCTCCTACTTCTCTAGTCTTCATTCAGCCTGCGTCAGCCACACCAGTCTTGCTGTTGCTCTGACACTCTAAGCATACTTCCAGCTTGGGGCCTGCTTGTTTTCTCTGCCTGTAATTCTCTCCCCTCGGATGTCCATTTGACAAATTCCTCATCTCCCTCAGGATGCTGATGAAATCTCACTTGTTCAATGAAGCTTACCCTGGCTATTTAATACCATAACCTGCCCCATCCCACCTCCACACATTCTTGTTCCCTTTACACCACATTATTTTTCTTCTATAGGCCCATCACCTTATAATATATAATGTTTACATATAATTAATGTATATAGTATGCTCAGTGTTTATTGTCCCTCTTCCCTGGTAGAACGTTGGCTCCCAGAGGCAGAGACCTTTGTCTGTTTTATTCACTGATGTATCCCAACCACCTAGCGCGGAACTCGGACCAGAGCAGGGGCTCAATGTATGAATATACACAAATGAAGGAAGAAGGGAAGGTACAAATTCTGAGGCTTAATGCTTTCTGACAGACAAAGCAAGTCAGTTGATGACATGCACAAACTTCCCAGGTCTCTGAAGTTCTGAGGACTCCAGTCAACAGCCTCAGCTCTCTGAGCTGAGGGCCAGAGGGCAACATCTGTGGCTTAGGATTTTGCCTGTCACTTAGCGGTGGCTGGTAGCCTGGGCATCGTACATGGTTAAATATTTACTACGAAGAAAGAACTCCAACAACTGCTGCACCCAGCCCCTGAGGAGGGCTGTGTGGACGGAGCACCGTGTTCAGAACCACACGGAGGCCCTCCCTTTCAGCATGCCTCTCCCACCTGGAGAACACCTCACACCCTCGCTTCCCAGCATCCAAAAAGGCTCCACCCTTCTCTCCTGGCACCCTGACAGGGATGGTCACACCCAAGCAAGGGGTCATAAAGCCCCTCCATATTGAATGCTTTTTATACAGACATGATTTCCTTTAACTATACAGATATCCATAAATCAAGTTCCTAATGCAAAGGCTCCAAAGGCTAGAGAGTCTGTGGGAGTGCCCATAAATTGCTTAAGGAAGGAATAACAATTTGAAGTGTCAGGGACAAAGCAAAATCTCCTCATTTGTGTAAGTAGTGATTCACCCTGGGCTGCCTGCCAAAGTCACAGGCTTCAGCAGCCACTGGTTCCATGAAAATATGAGCCTGGTTTCCTGGTGTCTTCCCATCTCTGCCATCTGACAGTCCACCTTGGGTCTGCCAGCTTATCTTCTCACTCCACCACTCTCCAGCTAGCCCATCAGGGTTGGAAGCCATGCATTGAATCTTGAAGCTCACATGTCATTTTCACCCTTAGGTAGAAGAAGACAAACCCTTTTTTTTTTTTTTAGACCGAGTGTCTCACGGTGTGGCCCAGACTGGAGTGCAGTGGTACGATCTGGGCTCACTGCAACCTCCAACTCTGGGGTTCAAGTGATTCTCCTGCCTCAGCCTCCTTGGTAGCTGGGATTATAGGCACATGCCACCATGTCCCTCTAATATTTTGTATTTTTAGTAGAGACGGGATTTTGCTATGTTAACCAGGCTTGTCTCGAACTCCTGAGCTCAAAGTGATCCACCCACCTCGGCCTCCCAAAGTGCTGGGATTACAGGCACGAGCCACCACGCCCAAACCCAATTTAACAAGAAGTATTAAAATGCCTTTCATGCATCTGACAAATATTTATTGAGCACCTACTATGAGCCAAGCTCTTTTCAAGGCACTAAATACTCAGCAAATAAGAGGGAAAGATCCCTGTTCCCAAGAAACTTACATTCTAGTAGGGGGAAAATGACATCTAGACAGATTTTTTTAAAGATCCAAAAATCAGATAACACAAAATGCTATCTGAAAAATTAAGAACCTCAATGAAGGCCCGGCGTGGTGGCTCATGCCTGTAATCCCAGCACTTTGGGAGGCTGAGGCAGGCGGATCACGTGGTCAGGAGTTCAAGACCAGCCTGGCCAACATAATGAAACCTGTCTCTACTAAATAAATACAAAAATTAGCCAGGCATAATGGCACGCACCTGAAATCCCAACTACTTGAGAGACTGAAGCAGAAGAATTGCTCGAACCTGGCAGGCAGAGATTGCAGTGAGCCGAGATCACACGACTGCACTCCAGCCTGGGTGACAGAGCGAGACTCCATCTCAAAAACAAAAAAAGAACCTCCATGAAGAGGTGATGGTTAAACTAAGATGTGAAAGCCAAGACAAGATCTCCCATGTCAAGATCATAAGGACAAGCATTCTCGGCACAGAGAATAACTGGTGCAAAGGTCCTGAGGTTGGAACAAGCTTGGAATTTAGGAGGCAGAGAAAACAGCTCCTGTGGCCAGGGGAGAGTTGGCAGAAGGGAGAGTGGCCATAAATGAGGTGAGAGAGGCAGTTGGGGTTTGGTCAGAGTCTTTGTGGACTCAAGAACAGGGTATGGATTTTACCTAAATGCCAATACAGGGCTTTAAGTTGGGGGAATAATGCAATCTGATTTATGTTTCTGAAAGATTATTCTGGCCACTGGGAAGAGAATGGATTTGAGCTGGGCAAAGGTGGAAGCAGAGAGACCAGTTAGGAGGCAGTGCGCTAGCCTAGATGAGGGATAATAACACCAGACCGGGTGTAGCAGTGCAGGAGGAGAGAGCTCTCTGATTCCGATACTTTTTGGAGAGTCAGCAGGAATTGTCAATAGATTGGATGTGGGGGTAAGGGTAAGGAGGAATGCAGGATGACTCCTGGTTTAGGTTTAGGTCTGACATCACCTGGCCCATCCCACCTTACTTGCCAAGCAATTCCTGAAGGGTAGAGTCCATTTACCATCTGCTTTCTCTACAAAAACATGACCCTCATTGGCAATGGAGTTTTCCATATTCAGAATCACAGAGAGACAGACATCTTTAAGAAGGTCTCCGCCGGGCATGGTGGCTCATGCCTGTAATCCCAGCACTTTGGGAGGCTGAAGCAGGCAGATCACTTGAGGTCAGGAGTTCGAGACCAGCCTGGCCAACATGGCGAAACCCCATCTGTACTAAGAATACAAAAATGAGCTGGGCGTGGTGGCGTGCGCCTGTAGTCCCAGCTACTCAGGAGGTTGAGGCATGAGAATCACTTGAACCCGGGAGGTGGAGGTTACAGTGAGCTGAGATCGCACCACTGCACTCCAGCCTGGAAGGCAGAATAAAACTGTGTCTCAAAAAAAAAAAAAAAAAAAGTGTCCAGACAGGCCTGGTATTATCGAATCTCACATTTAAAACAATGAGTACAAAGGAAATGCACCTTCAGTCTCTAAAGCAAATAAAAGATAAATTTACTGAATGCATATTCATAACATACACAACTCACACACATGCTTACTGCTTTAAAAATTAGTTGAGATCAAAAATTAAATTGCAGCTCATATTTTCCTAAGTCCTTTCATAGCTTCCATAGAATTCAACATACAGAATAGGTCTTGTTTATAATCACAATGCTCCAATTAAAACAAAAGATAGAGGCTATTATCCTTGTTATACAGAAGAGTACACTGAGGTGCAGAGGGAAAAATAAACAGAGGTTCGGGAAGTGAAATGTTTTGCCTGAAGATCACTCAGCTGGTCACTGGTAGTGCCAGATCTCCCAGTCCCTTAGTCTTTCCACCATGACATATAATTTTCCAATAAACCACTATACTATTGGGTATCTGTGGGCCCCAAGGAGAGAAGAAAGAGAATTTCAAAATAAGGAGACTAATTGAGACCTTAGCAGAAGCATAAAGCCAGTATCCACAGGCATGCCAAGGAGACAGCAAGCAGGATCCCTGCCCTCAAGGCATTTAGAATCAGAGGCCAGGTGCAGTGACTCACGCCTGTAATTCCAGCACTTTGGAAGGCCAAGGGAGGCTTCCTTGAGTTTAGGAGTTGGAGATCACCTGGGCAACATAGCAAGAGCTCATCTCCACTAAAAATTTAAATTAAAAAAATTAGCTGGGCATGGTGGCGCGTGCCTTTAGCTACTCAGAAGGCTGAGGCGGGAGGATTACTTGAACCTGGGAGATCAAGGCTGCAGTCAGCTATGATTGTACCACTGTATTGCAGCCTGAGATACAGAGTGAAACCCTGTTTAAAAAAAAAAAAATAGAAATTTAAAGTCAGAGAGTTGGTCATTTGGTAGGTATTATTAAGCACCTACTGTGTGCCAGGCATTGGCATTGTGCCAGGTACTGGGCATACAAAAATGAACCAGACATAGTACCTGCTTTTAAGGAACCTGAGTATCTATAAGATAGAGAAAAATATATGTATTTTTTAAATGTTAAGAACAAACAAAAAAGACACTATAGACCAGGTCGATGATATGCCAAAATCTTCCATCAAGTTAGTACATTAACCTGTTATATCTTGTAACTTTACTGAACTCATTTCTCAGTTCTGTTTTTTGTGGAATCTTTAGGGTTTTCTATATAAGTTCTGGGGATCTAATGTACACATAGTAACTACAGTTAATAATATTGTCCTGTTTACTTGAAATTTGATAAGAGAGCGGATTTTAAGTGTCCTTACTGCCCTCTACCCCGACACACACACAAATGGTAACTATGGAGTGGTGACAGATGTGTGAATTGATCTGATTGTAGTAATCATCAATGTATATCAAATTATCATGTTGTATACCTTGAAAATATATAATTTTTATTTGTCAATTAATTTTTTAATTGGTTTAAAAATTTTTTTTTAACTTGTCACACTGGTTGTCTGACATCCTGCAATTGAAGAAAAGCAATTGCTTGCAGGGTAGACTTCAGACAGAGGAAATAAAAAATTTAAAAAAGAAAATAATTTTAAAAAGAAAAGCAATTTCTTAATTATTTTTACCTATACCAGTAATCCTAATAATTATTGCAATTACTCATGGCCTTATAGACATAATTATTTATGCAAACAATACATGTCAGACACATTAAACAGCATAGTAAGGACAAAAAATGTTTATTAATAATGATAGTAAACAGAGGAGCTAAGCCAGCTTGAGTTAGTCAGTGAATTCTTCCTAGAATAGGTCATTTTAAATCACACTTAAGGTAAGAAACTTGTTTTGGTAGAGAAAAAGAAACTAATTGCTACCTATTGTCGACTTCTCAAAAGTGTCTTTACACACGTTATTAATTTTTTTTTTTTTTTTTTAAGAGATGGAGTGTCGCTCTGTCGCCAGGCTGGAGTGCAGTGGTGCAATCTCGGCTCACTGCAACCTCCGCCTTCCGGGTTCAAGTGATTCTCCTGCCTCAGCCTCCTAAGTAGCTGGGACTACAGTCGCGCACCACCATGCCCAGCTAATTTTTGTATGTTTAGTAGAGATGGGATTTTTCACCATGTTGCCAGGCCGGTCTCGATCTCTTCACCTCGTGATCCACCCACCTCAGCCTCCCAAAGTGCTGGGATTACAGGCTTGGGCCACTGCGCCCAGCCCACACATGTTATTAATTTTTTTCACAGTAAGAAGAATACTTAGCTGGGCATGGTGGTGTACACCTGTCATCCCAGCTACTCAAGAGACTAAGGTAGGAGGATCACCTGAGCCCAGGAGTTCCAGTCTGCAATGAGCTATAATCGTGCCCCCGCACTCCAGCCTGGGCGACAGAGTAAGACTCTGTCTCTAAAAAGAAAGAAAGAAGATTGTACGAAAAATTTTATGCTTAGTGGAAAATTATATTATGCATGGTTTTGAGGAGGTCCCTCTAGTTATCTGATTCCAATTCTGCTGAAGCTATTTCACTATCCTTTAAGTTGTATAGAACTGATAGCAACCCAAAATAATTCTTGTCTATAGACATGCAATTCTCTCCTGTATAGTAGAAACGCCATTGACTTCCCTCCTTCCTTCTGAAAACCAGTTTTGCCTCCATCCCATTTATTTCAATATTTCTTCTCTATAAATGTGTCTGTTCTTCAGATTCTCTTCTGAACTGGTTGCAACGGCTTCCTGATTCCCTCATAGATTAAGTGAACAGAATAAAATCTTTAATGTGTTCATTTTTATGTCGTTTGAGAGTCGTGACTTTATCTTATTTTAAAAGTGGTCTTTTAATAGGATAAAAGAGAGACAGGCAATATAGGAAAATGGGATAAAATGAGGGGGAGAGGAAGACACAAAAGGAAAGAAAGGCTGTTTTCTTGTAAAGTCTGAGAAAATAAATTAGTTAAAAGTCAGGTCTTCTGAAGGATTCAAGTCAATATAAATTTTCCTTTTTTCACATGTTGTTGAGTTGTGGCATAAGTGTAATTGGAGAAATATACTTAAAAATAAAGTTTTCTCCCAACCCAGAAAATCTCTCCACAAAGGAAGAGAAAGAAAACACACTTATTATTGAATAAGCATTAAACCAGAAAGTGATGCACATCCAAGCAATTCACTAAAAGATTGCAAAGGAGAAAGAAAGCTCACCTTTTCATACAGCCAGGCAGATGCAATCCATTACACACGTGTTCTCAAGATAAACAACCATCAGTCCAAGGAAGAGAACTTGACAGCGCCATTCGTAACACATCATTCATCCTCAATTCACCTGGTAACGGGGGTGAGCACCTGTGTTAGTCGCTTGGTTTTATACCAAGGAAAAAGAAACGTCTGCTATCTTCTTGACAGCAGGTAGTTTTGCCCCTGGGTGCCAGGCACCTGCTGGAGCTAGGCTCCTACACTCTCACAGAAACTGCGACACAGGGAAACGATTTTCCCTGGATGTTTACATTCCAAAGAGATGGCTCCTGGATCCTTGAGAAAGACGTTCCTGGGTTGTAAAGCTCGCAAAATTCGTATTTAAATTTTACAAGGATTTTATGTATTTTGAAGAGAACTTACATGTTTTCTAAAGTAAATGCTCTAAGAAAAGGGACCAGGGCAGGTCTCATCCCTTATTTTTTTTATTTATTTATTTATTTATTTATTTATTTATTTATTGAGACAGAGTCTCTGTCTCCCAGGCTGGAGTGCAGTGGCGCCATCTTGGCTCACTACAACCTCCGCCTCCCAGATTCAAGCAATTCTGTGCTTCAGCCTCCCGAATAGCTGGGTTTACAGGTGCCCACCACCACATCCAGCTAATTCTTTTTGTATTTTTAGTAGAGACGGGGTTTCACCATCTTGGCCAGGCTGGTCTTGAACTCCTGACCTCGTGATCCATCCTCTTCGGCCTCCCAAAATGCTGGGATTATAGGCGTGAGCCATCACGCCCGGCATCCTTTATTTTTAACAGGAAGAATTAAGCTTCTTATTTTTGCCTTATGTGTATAAATCATTACTCAGGTAATTATAATATCCAACTGCACACACCCTCACCTCCCAAACTTTAATGTTCAGCGCCCACCCACGAGTCCAGTTTCATCCCCCTTAGGTATGCAGGATCCTATGTGAGTCTAAGCGTCAGAAGAGAGGGAAAGAGAGGCTCAAGCTTGTTTGCCAGTTGAGGCCAAAAGATGCCCCTATCACCATCAGACTGGTTGTTCCTGGAAGAGTCACTCTAGGAGCTAGGGTCACAGATGTCCCGAGAAGGTCTAAGGGGTTTTCCACTTGCTGCAACATTTAGACTGAAGAGTTCCTTTGAAAAAAAACAAGCTCATGTCTCACTATTAGTTCAGTCAGGGGTTCTCAAGATGACAGCTCTGTGGACACAGTTGACTTTCTCAGGAGGTAAGTCTGCCCCATTCTCCTGGCTTAGCCTCTCGAGTAGCTGAGACTACAGGCGCCCGCCACCATGCCCGGCTAATTTTTTTTTTTTTAATTTTTAGTAGAGACGGGGTTTCACCATGTTAGCCAGGATGGTCTAGATCTCCTGACTTCGTGATCCGCCCACCTCGGCCTCCCAAAGTGCTGGGATTACAAGCATGAGCCACCGTGCCCAGCCAATTCATACCTTTTAAAGCATATAGAAGAGTTTGAAACAAAGTGGATTAACTACCGTGATTTTTTAAACTACAGCTATTACTACAGTACTGCCAGAGTACAATTGATTTAGCTCATCGTTGCAACGGCCCAATTGAGCAATAGGAGTGGGTTTTTCCACCCAATTTTGTGGGAAATGACCTGAAGAGAAAGTTATATTGATGTTAAGCAGTTCCACTATCCGCGTGACTAATCTTGGTTCATAAGTTTCACTGGGTCTATGACTCACTTCTCTATATGAGATATTTATTGCCCAGGAAATAACATTGATGCCATTAGAACCCGTTTCCACGAATGATACCAAAATTACAAGTCAGCACAGGAAAAAGTTCAGCTCCTATGTGTTAATTACAACATCAACGCAAGCAAAAAAGAAAAAAGTTTGAGCTTTTGCAATCTTTGCTTTATGCAGCATTTGTGACCAATGGGATGTTCTATATGTTGAGAAGGAGAAAGGGGGCAGTCGACGGACCAGACCAGACTCTCCTGCTTGTCTGAGCCTTGATGGGATTACCAGGGGGGAATGCACATGGGGTTCAAATTTAAGGGTCACAACCTTACATTTGTCCAGTTACCCATATTAGAGATTAAGTCCTGGTCATGCTCTTAAGACATAGGACATAAGCCAAAATACAAATGTATTCATTTTTTATGCACACATACAATAACACTGTCAAATGAACACAATTCCAGTGTCCATTAGTCAATATACTTACTTCCCAGTTTTTAAAAAAGTCTCTTTAGAAACCAAGCCATTATCATAAGTTTGCTCTGAACACATTTTATTGGCTTATGTGCCTCTCCATCAAGCCTGTGAGCTTCTGGTGTTTTTTTTGTTCGTTTGTTTGTTTTTGAGACGGAGTCTTGCTCTGTCACCCAAGCGCGATCTTGGCTCACTGCAACCTCTGCCCCCCGGGGTTCAAGCAATTCTCCTACCTCAGCCTCCCAAGTAGCTGGGACTACAGGCATGTACCACCATGCGCTGCTAGTTTTTGCATATTTAGTAGATATGGGTTTCACTATGTTGGCCAGGCTGGTTGTGAACTCCCGACCTCAAGTGATCCACTCACCTTGGCCTCCCAAAGTACTGGGATTCCAGTCGCGAGCCACCACACCCAGCCTCCTGGTGTCTTTTTCATCTCTGTATCCCCAGGACCCAGCGCGGTGCCTGGTACATAGTAGACACTTAAATGTTTTTTAATATATGAGTGAATGAATAATAAGATGTATATGAATCTATTTGCAAATTTTAAGGTGGTGTCATTAAGCTATGACTGATGAATGTACCATCTTCACAGTAGGAGCAGTGGACATGTGAAAGCAAACACAGGAAACGGGGAAGATGCGCATGTATTAAGGCATGATTAACAGCTGGGCGCAGTGGCTCAGGTTTGTAATCCCAGCACTTTGGGAGGCTGAGGCAGGTGGATCACTTGAGCCTAGGAGTTGGAGACCAGCCGACACAATATGGTCTCCATCTCTACAAAAAAAAATAAATAAATACAAAAATTAGACGGGCATGGTGGTGTACACCTGTAGTCTCAGTACTTGGGAAGCTGAAGTGGGAGGATGGCTTGAGCCCCAGGTCGAGGCTGCAGTGAGCTGTGACTGTGCCATCGCATTCCAGCCTAGGCAACAGAGCAAGACCCTGTCTCAAAAGAAAAAAAAATTAATTTTTAAAAATTATGTAAAAGCAAGATTAATGTTGTAATGCCAATTAATGTTTTTAGATGACATTGTGAGAGATATAAAGTACAGAAAATAAGGCTTTCAACACATTTGAGACAAGCAGAGTACATTGATGTGAAGAGAGAGAAGAAAGGAAACTTCACAACTAAAACTTCATACTTCTGCCAACTGTGTCCACTAACTTAGAAACTTGGGCTTCTGTCCCTCACGGAAAATGGCAATGTCTCCTCTCCACAGAAGGTTCTTTTAAATTCTATTTGCATTTATATTACCTTTGAGGGTGGGAATGAGGAAAAACAAAAATATGGGTTGGCCTATGAGTGAAATTTTTCCAGAGAATATTGTCAGGATCATATTACCTTGGAAAAAGATACAATAGAGGCCCACATTGATCATGTTTAGCTGAGATGCTATGTTTTGGTTAAAACGTACACTGAGTTGAAGATATCCTACAGTGGTTAGACCCTGACCTGGCCAGAAGAATATTTTGATCTACTAAACTTGTTAGATAAAACAAACTAAATTAAAAAGTAATGAATTCTCCAAGCTTCTAAGTCACAAGAAGGAATAAACCCATGCCAAATAAACCCCTAATTCTTCAGTAGTAGCTTTGAGGGAGATGAAACCAGTTTAGGGGAAAGGGAGGAGGTGCCCTGGCCACAAATTTAGCAGGGCCACCGATGTAGCTGAGTCATGGCCCAGGAGGCAACTTTAATACTATGTTAACCATCGGTCACATCCATCTTTTTTTTTTTTTTTTTTTTTTTGAGACAGAGTCTCTCTCTGTTTCCCAGGCTGGAGTGCAGTGGCATGATCTCAGCTCACTGCAACCTCTGCCTCCCAGGTTCAAGCAATTCTCCTGCCTCAGCTTCCCAAGCAACTGGGATTACAGGCGCCCACCACCACACCCAGCTAATTTTTTTTGTACTTTTAGTAGAGACGAGGTTTCACCATGTTGGCCAGGCTGGTTTCAAACTCCTAACCTCAAGTGATCCGCCCACCTTGGCCTCCCAAAGTGCTAGGATTACAGGCATGAGCCACCATGCCCGGCCCTTATCCATCTTTTTAGGAAAGAATATTCAGATTAGAAACAGGAAAATTGGTGGACAACAGAAAGTGCCACTCCTTTATTCAGGACACCAAAGATATGAATTGAACTTCCTTTTAAGTATATGGTTTTTTAAAATATTTGTGTTGGTAAAAAAAAAATATATATATATATATATATATATATATATATATATATATATATATATATATAAAATAAAAATAAAGGCTGGGTGCGGTGGCTCATGCCTATAATCCCAGCACTTTGGGAGGCCAAGGCAGGTGGATCACCTGGGGTCAAGAGATCAAGACCATCCTGGCCAACACGGTGAAACCCCCGTCTCTACTAAAAATTCAAAAATTAGCTGGGCGTGGTGGCTCATGCCCGTAGTCCCAGCTACTCGGGAGGCTGAGGCAGGAGAATCACTTGAACCCAGGAGGCAGAGGTTGCAGTGAGCCAAGATCACACCACTGCACTCCAGCTTGGTGACAGAGCAAGACTCCGTCTCAAAAAAAACAAAACAAAACAAAACAAACAAACAAACAGATGGTGAGATGGTTTGGCTCTGTGTCCCCACCCAAATCTCATCTTGTAGCTCCCATGATTCCCACCTGTGGTGAGAAGGACCCCGTGGCAGATGATTGGATTATGGGGGGGGGGGGGTCTTTCTCCTGCTGTTCTCATGATAGTGAATGGGTTTCATGAGATCTGATGCTTTTAAAAACGGGCCTGCACAAGCTCTTTTTGCCTGCTGCCATCCATGTGAGATGTGACTTGCTCCTCTTTGCCTTCCACTGTGATTATGAGGCCTCCCCAGCTATGTGGAGCTGTAAGTCCAGTAAGCCTCTTTCTTTTGTAAATTGTCCAGTCTCGGGTATGTCTTTATCAGCAGCGTGAAAACGGACCGATACAGATGGAAATTCTGACATACACTACAACATGATGAACATATTTATTATGCTAAGTGAAAGAAGCTAGTCCCGCCGGGCGCGGTGGCTCAAGCCTGTAATCCCAGCACTTTGGGAGGCCGAGACGGGTGGATCACGAGGTCAGGAGATCGAGACCATCCTGGCTAACACGGTGAAACCCCGTCTCTACTAAAAAATACAAAAAACTAGCAGGGCGATGTGGCGGGCGCCTGTAGTCCCAGCTACTCGGGAGGCTGAGACAGGAGAATGGCGGGAACCCGGGAGGCGGAGCTTGCAGTGAGCTGAGATCCGGTCACTGCACTCCAGCCTGGGCGACAGAGCGAGACTCCGTCTCAAAAAAAAAAAAAAAAAAAAGAAGCTAGTCCCATAAAGACAAATACTGTAAGATCTCACTTAAATAAGGTACTTGGAATAGTCAAATTGATAAAAACATGAAGTAGCATGGTGTTTGCCAGAGGCCGGAAGGAGGAGGAAATGGGGAGTTAGTGTTTCACGGGTACAGCATTTCAGTTTTGCTAAGTGAGAAGAGTTCTGGAGCTGGATGATGGTAATGGTCATATGGCATTATAAATGTATTTAATACCATTGCATTGTACACTTGAAAATGGCTAAGATGGTAAATTTTATGTTATTTATATTTTCATACAATAAGATTGGAAAAACAACTTTTATTATAAAAAGTTTAAAATGTACACAAATACTCATCATCCAGTTTCAACAATTATCAACATTTTGCTTATCTCATTTCTTATATTTCTCCACTCCCCTCTTATTTCCCCTAATAGATTTTTAGGTTTTTGTTTTTTTTTTTTACTTGCATTGTCTAATTATGATCATGTCATCCAAAAATCCTGCTGTATTGTTATTTTTTCCCTATATTTGTTCCTCATTTTTTAAAAATCCAATGATTCTATGGTTAGTGTCTCTGTTAAACAGAAATGAGGGAGGACAGGAAACATTCTTACTTTATCTTAGGTTTGTTTTTTTTTTTTAATTTTCTTTTTAAGACAGAGTCTCACTCTATTGGTTAGGCTGGAGTGCAATGGCACAATCTCAGCTCACTGCAACCTCCACCTCCCAGGTTCAAGCGATTCTCCTGCCTCAGCCTATGAGTAACTGGGACTACAGGTGTGCACCATCATACCTTGATAGTTTTTGTATTTTTAGTAGAGACAGGGTTTCACCGTGTTGGCCAGGCTGGTCTCAAACTCCTGGCCTCAAGTGATCTACCCACCTCGGCCTCCCAAAGTGCTGGGATGACAGGTGTGAGTCACCGTGCCTGGCCTGTTTTATCTTAGTTTCGATGAGCTTATCTTTGCTATTTAACAAATGCTGGCTCTTTGTTCTATGCATGTGCTCCTTTTAAGTTCAGATAAACAGGAACCCTCAGCAAAGTTTTTCACTCAGTACTGGTGCGGGCATCAGGAGATATGTCAATCCACATATTGACACATATCTAATTGTATCGGCTTTCTGGAAATCAACTGCATGACATAACCAGGACTTTTTAAAGGCTCATGATGATTTACCTAGAAATTCCTATTCAAGACTCTATCTTCAGGAAATAATTAGAGATGCAAAGATTGATGTACATAATTTTTAATAGCAATGGAGTACTCATGTTATATTGTTGACCACCCAGAGGCCATCCCCAGCCCCTTTCTCCCTTATTAACGCAGAGACTGAGAACAGCAGACACTCTTTTCCCTAGCCTTTACAGAGAGAGGTGGCCAAAAGTGCCAGCTGTGATCAATGAACTCTAAAAAGAAGTCTGCAGGGAATGATGAAAAAGATGTTCTGACGACCAAGGCTTTTACTGCCCTACCTGTAACCCTGCTTCCTGCCTTTGAATCAATCAAAGGAGAATGTGGTACTTGAAGCCATTCCAGCCATACTGTGACCACAAATTGACAAGCCTAAAAGTGACAGGCCAATATGCTGAGGATGAGAACAGAGAGGCAGAAAGAACCTTAGTCTGAGATGACATCCTTAACAGCTGCATCAAAACTGGACCTGCCTACCCAGACATCTTTTTCTGTGAGCGATTCTGTGGTAGCGCTCTTTTAATGGAAGATAGTGGGTGTGTATTCTTCTGCTTGTAGCCAAAAGGAAACCTACCTTATGTATATGAATATCCCACAATTTATTTAATTGGTCCTCTAGTTACACATTTAGCTTGATTCGATTTTCTTTTCTATCAGAAGTAACAATGTTGATGAATGTTTTTGAATATACATCTTTGCCTTTTGGTAAGCATTTTTTTTTTTTTGGTCTTTATCTTTATCCTCTGCATCTGAGAAATTTATTTATTTATTATTTTTATTTACTTATTTTTTTGAGACGGAGTTTTGCTCTGTTGCTCAGGGTGGAGTGCAATGATGCGATCTCCACTCACTGCAACCTCCACCTCCCGGGTTCAAGTGATTCTCCTGCTCCAGCCTCCCAAGTAGCTGGGATTACGGGTGCCCACCACCATGCCCAGCTAATTTTTTGTATTTTTAGTAGAGACAGGGGTTTCACCATGTTGGCCAGGCTGGTCTTGAACTCCTGACCTCAGATGATCTGCCTGCCTCGACCTCCCAAAGTGCTGGGATTACAGGCATGAGCCACATGCCTGGCCTGAGAAATTTATTTACATTTGTCTTCTTTGCTAATTTTATTTCGACAGAATTAATTTTGCTTTTTTACTCCTTATCCTGTGTTTTTCACTTCCTTTCAACCCTTCCTTTTCTTTTTCCTCTTTCATCACATCTAGTTTATCTTCCATCTCAGCCTACATTCATCTTCTTCTGTTACAGAGCTCATGCCTACCTCACTTCCATTTAAGATACCCAACAATTTTCTAGAACTTTTTTCTGGCTTCCACAAAAAATCATTTAGACCTATGCAAAACTTCTGAACCTCTGGTATACTTTTTTCTTTCACTTGTTTTATATGTTTTTTTTAATACATCCCACACTGATTTTTCTTTTTTTCCATGCTCAATTTTGAACAGGGTGCTAGCTATTCACATTCAGTGTTTGCTACCAAGCAGAGTGAGTGAGGATTTCCTTTGGTTCTGCTTTCTGTCTGATAGCTAGATGGTTGAATCTTCCTTTAAAATCTGTATCTGCAGCCTGGGCAACATAGCAAGATCCACTTTCTACAAAAAATACAAAAATTAGCCCAGTGTGGTGGTGTGCACCTGTAGCCCTAGCTACTTGGGAGGCTGAGTCAAGAGGATCACCAGCACCCAGGAGTTCAAGGTTACGGTGAGTCATGATTGTGCCACTGCACTCCAGCCTGGGTGACAGAGCAAGACCCTGTCTCAATCAGTGAGTCAAAACAAATAAAATCTCTATCTGGAGGGCAGGGTCGTGTGCATGTGTCCCAGCCTCATTCCCAGTTTCTAGTCATTTTTCACTTGGTGTACTTAGGCTCTGCTGAAGCTGCATCTCCCTTCTATTTCCTGGTTTTCTGTTAGTCTCAGCTAATCTACTACATGAGGAATTGTGATTTTTTAAAAATGGAGCCCTAGTAAGGTTTTCCCTGTTCTCTCCCCTAAATCTAAATCACACCAGGGTTACACTTGAATTCTGGTTTGTTTCCCCAAACTTTTTGCCCAATAGTTTTTTGATTTAAAAAATTTTTTTCCCTTTCCTTTTTTTTTTTCACACAGAAGTGAGAATTAGACAGTTCTTCCAATAGTTTTTTGAAATTCATGTGATTGAAAGAAAGAAAAAAAAGAAAAGAAAAAAAATATCAGCTGTAGTAAGTGTGATTTTTCTTAAGTGTGATTTTTCTTTTTTTGGAGTTGGGGAAAAGGGTGCAGCCTCCGTTGAAGAAGAGACTGGATAAGAAGCAGGAAATCTTCTCCCCCTAGTGGAAAGAAAGAGATACTTCAGGACTAGTTTATCCAAATCTCCCCTTGTGGTCTAGGTCTCTCTCTCTCTCTCTCTCTGTCTCTCTCTCTCTCTTATATATATTTTATATATATATATATATAAAGTGCTGGGATTACAAGCATGAGCTACCATGCCTGGCTTGTATATAATAAAAGTTTTTGAGACGAAAGATTTATCAACAAAGAAGTAAATTAGTAAACAAAGAAGTAAAGAAGTAAATTCTGCAAAATTGCAAAATATTACATACAACCAAAAAAAATAATTTTACTTCAATATATAAGTGATATAAGTTAGAAAACATAATTTTTAAAATCCCATTTATAATAGAAAGATCATATTGGAAATAAACTAATTTAGTAATAAAAGAGTCACTCAGAGAAAAATGATAAAACCATTTAGAAAAAAATAAAAGAACCCTAAAACAGATAGAGAAATACTCTAGATCAAGAAGACTAAATGTAAGTCGGGCACAGTGGCTCACACCTGTAATCCCAGCACTTTGGGAGGCTGAGGTGGGTGGATCACCTGAGGTCAGGAGTTGGAGACTCCATCTCAAAAAAAAAAAAAACTTGTTAATAATAGTTTATAACGTTTCTGGTAGACTAGAGCTTTTTCTTAGTTTTTTATTTTGTTTTGTTTTGGTTTGTTTTTGTTTTGTTTTGTTTTGTTTTGAGGCAGAGTCTTGCTCTGTAGCCCAGGCTGGAGTGCAGTGGCGCATTTCGGCTCACTGCAACCTCCACCTCCCGGATTCAAGCAATTCTCCTGCCTCAGTCTCTTGAGTAACTGGGACTACAGGCGTGTGGCAACACACCCGGCTAATTTTTGTATTTTTAGTAGAGACAGGATTTCACCATATTGGCCAGGCTGGTCTCGAACTCCTGACCTCATGATATGCCCATCTCGGCTTCCCAAAGTGCTGGGATTACAGGTGTGAGTCACTGCGCCAGGCCCTATATTTATATTTTTGAGACAGGGTCTCTCTCTGTCACCCAAGCAGGGTCAATCTCAGCTCACTGCAACCTCCGCTTCCTGGGTTCAAGCAATTGTCCCATGTCAGTCTCCCAAGTAGCTAGGCCTACACAGGCGCATGCCACCACACCGGGCTAATTTTTGTATTTTTTGGTAGAGACAGGGTTTCACCATATTGGCCAGGTTGGTCTTGAATTCCTGACCTCAAGTGTTCTGCCTACCTTGGCCTCCCAACGTTCTGGGATTACAGGCGTGAGCCACCGCACCTGGCCTGGAAGACTAGTTTAAAAAGAGACACTGATGAAAGTTAGACTTAGAACCACGTTGGAAATGACCATTTGGGGTATTTTAATCTCATAGACACAGTTCTGAAGCTCTAGGCCCATAGCCATGGATACATGCTTCACAGTGGTGCTTAGGCCTCAGAAACTGAACATTCAGCCCCACTGACACTCATTATCAGGTGTCCAGAGGAGAAAACTCTCCTAAGTAGATATCTAATTTCTAAGATTCTATGGATTGAGGCGATAACATCAAGTGTATACCACTCTCTCCAAAGACTTTCTGATCTCTGATCAGAAAACGGACTTATATTTAGACTTATATCTCATCTTATGTTTATAATGTGTATCTGAAAATTCCCAGGTCTGAATTCTTTGTGGGTATGGTTCTGTTTGTTTGTGCTGACTCTTGTTCAGGACGTTCCTATGCTGTGATTTTTGCTGACAGTTCACGTTCACTGGAACTTCATGGGGATTTTTGAAGCGTGTGTTGGGGTAACCATTCTCTCTCTGGTGAGGATTTGTGCTGACTTCCATGACCTACAAACCTAGGTCAAAGTTAAATTTGCAGCATGTAACCTTTTTAGATATGCAGATAACTTGAACTCAGACTCCAAACTGGCATGAGGACTGGCTCGTAGCCACATATTCTCAGAAGAGACTCTTTCCTCCAACCTGAGCCAAGGCAAGATACACACACTGCTCTGCTCTCTCCTTTTTCAGGTAAATATCGTTTTTTCTTTTTGCAGAGTATGGAGTTTCACTCTTGTTGCCCAGGCTGGAGTGCAATGGTGCAACCTCTGCCTCCCAGGTTCGAGCGATTCTCCTGCCTCAGCCTCCTGAGTAGCTGGGACTACAGGCACCCACCACGCCTGGCTAATTTTTTTCTTTTTTTCTTTCTTTTTTTATTTTTTTATTTTTTTATTTTTAGTAGAGACGGGGTTTCTCTATGTTGGTCAGGATGGTCTCGAACTCCCGACCTCAGGTGATACACCCACCTCAGCCTCCCGAAATGCTGGGATTTACAGGTGTGAGCCACTGCGCCCGGCAAAATATCATTTTTTCTAATTCACCCTTTCTCTGAGAGTAAAACTCTTTATGGTTCCTGGATTAGGGGAATCTTCATTCTAACTCCCTGGTTTGAGCCCAAAGCTTTGCTCCTGGCCTATGTGCCACCTTCTTAAAACTAGAATCTGGCTGGGCACAGTGGGTCAGGCATATAATGCAAGCACTTTGGGAGGCAAAGGCAGGTGGATTACTTGAGCTCAGGAGTTTGAGACCGGCCTGGGCAACACAGTGAGACCTCATCTCTACTAAAAATCAAAAAAATTAGCCAGGTATGGTGGTACAAGTCTGTAATCCCAGCTACTCTCAGGAGGCTGAGGTGGATCACTTGAGCACAGATCAAGGCTGCAGTGAGTTTGATCATGCCACTGCACTCCAACCTGGACAACAGAGCGTGATTCTGTCTCAAAATAATAATAATAATAATAATAAGTGCTGGGCACAGTGGCTCATGCCTGTATTCCCAGCACTTTGGGAGGCCGAGGTGGGCGGATCATGAGGTCAGGAGGTCAAGACCATCCTGGCCAACATGGTGAAACCCCATCTCTACTAAAAATACAAAAACAAAATTAGCCGGGCGTGGTGGCGGGCACCTGTAGTACCAGCTACTCCAGAGGCTGAGGTGGGAGAATGGCGTGAACCTGGGAGGCAGAGGTTGCGTTGAGCCGAGATCGCGCCATTGCACCCCACCCTGGGCGACAGAGCGAGACTCCGTCTCAAAATATATGTGTATATTAAGAAGAAGACAACGACTAGAACTCTGGGTCACCTGGGCTTAGTAGATGCTCTTGGGGTAACTGATACCCTAAGCACTTGCTTACCTCCTTAACTGTAGACTTACTTTGGTAAGGCTCCAGAGGATTTCTTTTTGCAAACTAAATAATACATTTTGGCTGGGTGCGGTGGCCTGTAATCCCAGCACTTTGGGAGGCCACGGTGGGCGGATCACCTGAGGTTGGGAGTTTGAGACCAGCCTGGCCAACATAGCTGAAATCCCGTCTCTACTAAAAATACAAAAATTAGCTGGGTGTGGTTGTGGGCACCTGTAATCCCAGCTACTTGGGAGGCTGAGGTAGGAGAACCGCTTGAACCCGGGAGGCGGAGGTTACAGTGAGCCGAGATCACGCCATTGCACTCCAGCCTGGGCAACAAGAGCGAAACTCCGTCCCAAATAAATAAATGAAATATTTTTAAAGGTGTTCTTATTTACCATTCTAATAGGCTTCATATTATATTATTATATATAATTTTAGAAAGTAAATACTTTCTAAAATTGAGTCTGCCATATTGCCAAAAAAAGAGAAGTCTACAAATTCTCTCTCTTCCTAGCTGTCTCACAAATCCAAAACTTCAGTAGTTACTGATTCCACTGCCGTATCTAATTTTCCTTCAACATTTTTCTTTAATGGCACTACTTCCCATCCACCTATTTGCAACAAAAAATTGAGCAAAGGCTCCTTCCTTCCTCAAACTTTCACATCTTAGTATAACTTTCATTGATTCTAAGTTCTAAATATCTCTTACATTTGTTCTCTCCTTCATTCTACCTACAATTGCCTTCACAATTCATTATTTCTTTTGTGGGTCACTAAAATAATCTGTTTCCATGCTTACCTCCCGCAAATCCATTCTTTACATAGCTGTCAGCAAAACCTATTTAAAATAAAAATCGGATCATGCTGTTTGCATAATTAAGTCTTCAGTGACGCCTTATTGCTGTCAAGATAAAGTCTCAGGCCTGGCACAGTGGCTCATGCCTGAAATCCCAGCACTTTGGGAGGCCGAGGTGGGTGAATCACTTGAGGCCAGGAGTTCGAGACCAGCCTGGGCAACAGAGCAAGACCCCCATCTCTACAAAAAACACAAAAATTAGCCAGGGATGGTGGCATGTGCCTGTAGTTCCAGCTACTCAAGAGGCTGAGGTGGAAGGATGTCTTGAGTACAGGAGACAGAGGTTGCAGTGAGCCAAGATCACGCCACTACATTCCAGCCTGGGCCACAGAGCCAGACCCTGTCTCAAAAAATAAAAAATAAAAATAAAAATAAAGTTTCAATTACTTATGATGGCATACAAGATCCTCTACAATCAGTCCCTCCCTCTGCTGGGTCATGCCAAATTACGTATCATCCTTTGCTTGATCTGCCATCCTCCAGTCAACCCTACACCTCACCCCAGCTTTCCCGGCCACTGTCAGCTCCTTATCTTCAAAACCCAGGTTACAAATCTTCTCTTCCAGGAAACTTGCAGGCAAATCCTTACTGCACCCTTTGTTACATCACAGCACATGATGTACTTCACCATTACTGCACTTACTACACCGTATTGCAGTCATTCTACTGTTGCCCCAATTAGACTATGAATTCCCTTCAAAGACAGGTAAAATTTTATCTTTATCCACAGTACCTGGCACAGTGCTGATAACATGAGGTACTTAGTATCTACCAAATGAATGAATGTTTTTGACTTCTACAATACCTTTGGAGATTGACTCCTACCTCCACTGCTACTCTCAAAGTTCAGGCCCTTTATTCTTTCTCTATCCCCTCACATGTCCTTCTGCCTCTAGCTTATTAACCCACCTAATGGTACCTAAATTATTTCTAAAGCACAGTTCTGATCATGTCCTGCTTACCATCAGAAACTGCTATTGCTGTTAGCCCTTGACCTTTTTTTTTTTTTTTTTTTTTTTTTAAGAGACAAGGTCTCACTGTCACCTAAGCTGGAGTACAGTGGTGTGATCATAGCTCATTGTAACCTCAAACTCCTGGGCTCAAACAGTTCTCCCACCTCGGCCTCCCAAGTAGCTAGAACTACAGGCACATGCCACTGCTAATGCCTGGCTTTTTTTTGTCTTATTGTATTTTTGTAGAGACAGGATCTTGCTATATTGCCCATGCTGGTTTTAAACTCCTGGCCTCAAGCAATCCTACTGCCTCAGCCTTCCAAAGTGCTGGGATTACAGGCATGAGCCACAAGATTCTGGAATCTTGCCTCATTTTCCAGCAGCTCATAGCAACCTACTGGTTTCCCAAAGGCAGCTCAGCTCCATCCTAATGACCAAACCAGCTGGGACATGGGGCAGGCAGTGCCGAACCAGCCTCCACTCCAACTTCTCCGTTCACCATCTAATGAAGCTTATTAGTACTAGATAGCCTTCTATATCTAGGATCTGATGGTATTAGATCTGATGGTATTGGAGATAGCTACGGGATTCCCATATTATCCAGAGTCACTGCCATCCCCATTTTGACTTTATGGAAGATTCCATTTCATCACTCCACTCTACAGCAGCGGTATACTGAGGGCTGGCGGGGGTGGGGGAAGGAATGACACTACAAGGTAGGGAGGGGATCCATTGTCTAGAAAGAATTTTAAAACAATAAAATTGACTTTTAGTTAATTTGTTTTTTCTCATCATCAAGCACCAGTAATTCTCAACAATGTCAATATTGTTTACATATTCTCTCCCACCAGGGTGGACTGGTCCCACCACCATCTGTTGGTGTGCCACTGCTATTCAGGCATCACCCCCTTTTGAAACCTTTTACCCACCCCAAAACAGAATTAATCACCTCTTCCTAAACCCTAATGCACACTCACTTGAGTCTCCTACAAGACCACAGGCACATTAAGGAGAGCATGTCTTTAACCCCTAGTACACATTCATGAACACATACGCTTCCTTTGCCTCAGCTTCCCATTAAGGTCCTTGGTGAGTGAAATGTGCTCAGTCCCAGTTACTCCATATTGCTAGAAGCAAGCATCATGCCTTACACTCAACTCTTAGACCAGACTAAATACACATAGAATATAATCTGAATTCCAAAGGCTGGTACTCACAGAACACCATAATCTGGACATAGTTCTTATTCCTACTTAAATACTCTATTTATACCAAACTACTTATACTTGGTATATTTCTGCCTATTACATGTAAGTCCTTTTTGTTTTCCAGTACTTTGTGTCTGATTTACCTAACTGCTAAGCTACCCAGAAGGAAATTTAAACACACAATTTTGTAATCATGCTGTGGATGCAACAGACACCAAATTCTAATGAATAAAACTACTGATAGCTAACTTATAAAAGCGGAGAAGACATTTTTATTATACAACATTTTATTTTAAAAAAAATTATCTTCATAGAATACATTTTCACATTAGAGATTCCCATTGTGCGAAAATAACAATTTATTACTTAAGAGTTTTATATTTGTTTTAGAACAAGTAGAACACATTTGAGAATTAAATCTCAGTTTAGAATTGGAAATATTTTGATACATCTACAAGAGGAAACTTGCCCTAAAATGGAACTCCTCTACATTCAGAAGCACTCCAAGCATTTCTTCCTAGGATTTAGAAATTTATAATGTGAGATGTCAGCATTTCCTAATTTTAAAATTTCCCTAGTATACGTAACCATCAGTAGGTGGTATCTACTGACTAGAGAGGGAAGTTTTCAAAAATTAAACACTGTCTAATTTTCTGCAAAGTTTTTATTCATGAATTAAGAGTATTTCCCTTTGTCCATTATTGCCAGGGCAAATATGGAAGTTTGATCATATACTAATAGTAATAAAGCTGGATTATTTTCAAGAGATTGATAAATTAAAAGGCAAAAGCTCATATATCATGTTTAGTTATACTGTGAGTCTTATGAGAAGCTGGGAGGCAACCCCATTAACTCACCAGAATACAGAACTCAGTCTCACAATTTCTTAGACACAATTCCTCTCAAACCTTTTCCTCAAAGATTAAATTCTGAAAATAATCTTAAGATTAAGATTATTAAGAGAAAAAGGCTGTCCACAAATGGACTTATCTGTTATTTCTTCCTTATTGTGAGCTGAATGGCATGACAAAGCAGAGGCAAAGAGGCATACATCAATTCTTCAAAGTATGAAGTCAAAAAGGTCAGAGCTTCCACAGCATGGCAACAGCTTTGCAGATGCCCACGTCGTGATAGTTGAAATAGCAAAGCCCAGCAAAGGTTAAAGCTGAAAGTGCCAAAAGCCCTGCCTTGGCAGCTTTCTGCGAGGCATCCCCATGAACATAGTCAGTAACAACTTGTCCAAGGCCCCTAAAGAAAAAGAAAAAAATCATAACATCAATGAAAAATCACAGTGAAATTAGGAGACTACACAGATAACTTGGCTGCAAAAAAACAATCTGTCAAGTTCAAATGCAATGTCTCCATTTGCCACTCCACTGTCACTGCCATCCATCTGCCACTCCAGTGCACTGTTTGCTTCTTTAGGGGATTCTGTATAGCCTTTTGTGTGTGTATGTCAGTAAGTCTGTTTCTAGTGAATCTTTTTTTTAGAGACAAAGTCTTACTCTGTTGCCCATGCTAGAGTGCAGTGGCCTGATCATAGCTCACTACAGCCTCGAACTCCTGAGCTCAAGTGATCCTCCCGCCTCAGCCTGCCAAGTAGCTGGGACGCCATGCCCGGCTAATTGTTTTTTATTTATTTATTTATTTTTTGAGACAGAGTTTCACTCTGTCGCCCAGGCTGGAGTGCAGTGGCACGATCTTGGCTCACAGCAACCTCTGCCTCCCGGGTTCAAGCGATTCTCCTGCCTCAGCCTCCCAAGTAGCTGGGACTACAGGCACCCACCACCACGTCCAGCTAATTTTTGTATTTTTAGTAGAGACAGGGTTTCACCATATTGGCCAGGCTGGTCTGGAACTCCTGACCTTGTGATTCCCCCGCCTCAGCCTCCCAAAGTGTTGGGATTACAGGCATGAGCCACCGCTCCTGGTCTGTTTTTTCTTTCTTTAGAGATGCGGTCTTACTATGATGCCCAGGCTGGTCTTGAACTCTTGGCTGCAAGTGATCCTCTCACCTCAATAACTAAAAATAACTAAAACCCTACAGTATTTTTAATTAATTCAAAAAGAATTTATTAAGTAGATATTATGTGCCAGAATCTGTCATAAATGTTGGGAGTATAGTAAGTGAGATAGCATCCCTGCCTTTATGGAATTTGCTAGTGAAAGAGAAGGAAAAAATAAACATATATATACTATGAAGAAACACTTTAGAAAGGAAGGCATGAATGAGAACACCCAAACAAAAGTGGCATCTCTAATGAATAGTAAGATTTGTGTGGCTGGAGCACACGGGTGAAGCAGAGATCAGAGGAAGGCAGGGGCCAGTTGCATAGGGTCTTGAAGGTCATGATAAGGAATCTGAATTTTATATGAAATATAATAGGAAACCACTGATATGTTTTAAGCAAGGAGTGACGTAGGTAAGGAGTGACCTAATTTTACCATTTCTATAACAGTTTTATTGAAATCTAAGTCAAATGCCATAAAAAATTCACCCTTTTTAGTATAAAATCCAGTGGTTTTTTAGTATATTGAGTTGTGCAATCATCATTATTTAATTTCAGAACATTCTCATTACCCCAAAAAGAAACCCTCTACCTATTAGCCCACTGCCCAACTACAAATTTACTTTCTGTCTCTATGGATTTGCCTATTCTGGGCATTTCATGTAAAAGAACCCATACACGGCTGGGTGTGGTGGCTCACACCTGTAATCCCAGCACTTTGGGAGGGTGAGGCAGGCGGATCACCTGAGGTTGGGAGTTCGAGACCAGCATGACCAACAAGGAGAAACCCTGTCTCTACAAAAAAATACGAAATTAGCCGGGTGTGGTGGCGCATGCTAACCCCAGCTACTTGGGAGGCTGAGGCAGAAGAATCACTTAAACCCGAGAGGCAGAGGTTGCGGTGAACCGAGACTGCAGGTTCGTGCCAAGCCAAGATCACACCATTGCACTCCAGCCTGAATGACAAGAGGAAAACTCCATCTCAAAAAAAAAAAAAAAAAAAAAAAAGCCATACAATATATGGCCTTTGTGTCAACTTAGCATAATGTTTTCAATGTTTATCCATGTCATAGCATTTATCAATAGATCATTCCTTTGTATGGCTGAATAATATTCTATTGTATGAATACACCATATTTTGTTTAGCTATTCATCCACTGACAGACATTTGGATTGTTTCCACTCTTTGGCTATTATAAATAATGCTGCTCTGAACATTCCTATACAAGTTCTTTGTGTGGACACGTTTTCAATTCTCTTGGGTATACACCTAAAAGTAGATTGCCAAGTCTATGGTAACTCTAAGGTTAACTTTGTGTTGTAACTGCCAGAATGTTTTCCAAAGTGACTGAAACGTTTTATATTCCCAACAGAACCATGAGGGTTCCAATTTTCCAAGTCCTCAGCACCACTTACAACTGTCCATCTTTTATTGCAGCCATCCTAATGGGGTGTGAGGTGGTATCTCATTGTGGTTTTGATTTGCATTTCTCTAATGACAAATGATGCTGAGCAATTTCTCATGTGCTTATTGGCCATCTGTATATCTACTTTGGAGGAATATAATTTTACGTTTTAAAAGGTCACTATTGCTGTAGTATGATGAATGAACAGTGTGGGTGGGGGACCAGAGTAACAGGTGAACAGGAAACTAGTTAGAAGGCAACTGAAGTAGCCTAGGTGAGACTGTAGGCTTAACCTAGGCTGGTGACAGGGTGTAAAGTGACAATTCAGACTATTTTTTTTTTTGTAATAATGTCTATTTTCTTTTTTTTTTTTTTCCCTTTTACTTTAAGTTCTTGGATACATGTGCTGAATGTGCAGGTTTGTTACACAGGTACACATGTGCCATGGTGGTTTGTTGCACCTATCAACCTGTCATCTAGGTTTTAAGCTCTACATGCAATAGGTATTTATCCTAATGCTCTCCATCCCCTTCCCCCCCACCCTGATTCAGAGTTTTGTTTTTTTGTTTTATTGAGACAGTCTCACTCTGTTGCCCAGGCTGGAATGCAGTGGCGCAATTTCGGCTCACTGCAACCTCCGCCTCCTGGGTTCCAGTGATTCTTCTGCCTCAGTCTCCCGAGTAGCTGGGACTACAAGGCAGGTGCCACCACGCCCAGCTTAATTTTTGTATTATTAGTAGAGACAGGGTTTCACCATACTGGCCAGGCTGGTCTCGAATTCCTGACCTCGTGTGATCCACCCGCCTTGGCCTCCCAAAGTGCTAGGATTACAGGCATGAGCCACCGCACCTGGCCGATTCAGACTATTTTTTAAAGAAAGAACAGAACTTAGGGAATAGATGTGGGGTAAGAACAAAAAGAAGTATGTAGAATGACTCCTAAGAATTTTAGCTTGAGCATAGCTTTAACTGAGAAGGGGGCTTTAAAGAAGAAATCAAGGGAGATTTGGGGGAAAAAAAGAGTGATTTGGCCAATGTTAGATCTGGGATAACTATCAGACATCCAAGTGGATGTCAATTAGACAATGAGATAAATAAGTCTGCAGCTCAGAAAAACAGGTCAGATCTGAGCTCACCTAGAAAGAGGGTACAGATGGAGAAATTAAGAAGGCCATGACTCAGCCCGGAAGATTTTGTCATCTCGAGGTCAGACGAGGAGAAGGATCTGGCAGAGGAGACTTCTATGCATCTGGAAAGCCAAAGAAAAGTGACTTATGGGGAGAATTAATTGAGTTGAAGGCTGCTGAGACTTCAAGCAAGTGGAGGACAGAGAATAGACAACCGGATTTGGAAAGATGAAGGCCTTCAGTGCCCTTGGTAAGAATAACCTATGTTACATAGTTGGGATAAGACCCTAATTAATACAGGTTAAAAGAGACTCAGTGTTGAGGAAGTGGAGCACAATTATAGACAGCTCCTTCAAGATGGATCACATGTTAGAGAAATATTACTTACTATACTTGTGATCTAATATTTCATATGCAACTGGCATCTTTTATTTGGAAAGGTCTATGTGGTTAAAAAACAACATCAACAACAACTCATTCTCCTAACTAGTCCTACAAAACTAGATAATTAAAACCCCTTTAGGCTGGGCACGGCAGTTCATGCCTATAATCCCAGCACTTTGGGAAGTCAAGGTGGGAGGATCACTTGAGGTCAGGAGTCCAAGACCAGTCTGGCCAACATGGTGAAACTGTCTCGACCAAAAATACAAAACCAAGCTAGGTGTGTTGGTACGTGCCTGTAATCCCAGCTACTTGGGAGGCTGAGGCATGAGAATTGCTTGAACCCAGGAGGCAGAGGTTGCAGTGAGCCAAGATCGCACCACTGCACTCCAGCCTGGGTGAGAGTGAGACTCTGTCTCAAAAAAAAAAAAAACCTTTAACACTAGCTAGAAAATGATTCTAGGCCTGGTGCAGTGGCTCAAGCCTGTAATCCCAGCACTTTGCGAGGCCAAGATGGGCGGATCACGAGGTCAGGAGATCGAGACCATCCTGGCTAACACGGTGAAACCCCGTTTCTACTAAAAAAATACAAAAAACTAGCTAGGCGAGGTGGCGGGCACCTGTAGTCCCAGCTACTTGGGAGGCTGAGGCAGGAGAATGGCGTAAACCCAGGAGGCGGAGTTTGCAGTGAGCTGAGATCCGGCCACTGCACTCCAGCCTGGGCGACAGAGCAAGACTCCGTCTCAAAAAAAAAAAAAAAAAAAAGAAAATGATTCTGACAAGTCACTTAACCTCCCTGGGTCTTAGTTGCCACATTTGTAAAATAAAAGAGTTGGTTAAGACACTCTCCAAAGTACTTCCAGTTTCAACAATCTGAAAGCGCCTCCATACTCCCCACAATGACAACATATTGTTCCTGCAAAACTTAAAAAGAACAACTCAAGGAACCCAACCTTGAGTTGTTTACCCTCATTTTAGAAGGTTCAATAACACAGAAAGTCATACAAACTATACCAGATAAAATAAACAAAAGCTGGGCCAGACGTGGTGGCTCACACCTGTAACCTCAACACTTTAGGAGGCTAAAGCAGGTGGATTACTTGAGGTCAGGAATTCGAGACGAGCCTGGCCAACATGGCAAAACCCCATTTCTACTAAAAATACAAAAATTAGCTGGGCGTGGTAGTGTCTGCCTGTAATCCCAGCTATTCAGGAGGCTGTGGCAGGAGAATCACTTGAACCAGGAGGAAGAGGTTGCAGTAAGCCGAGATCATGCCACCTCACTGCAGCCTGGATGACAAAGGGAGACCCTGTCTCAAAAAATAAATAAATAAATAGGCCGGGCTCGGTGGCTCATGCCTGTAATCCAAGCACTTTGGGAGGACGAGGCAGGTGGATCACCTGAGGTCAGGCGTTCCAGACCAGCCTGGCCAACATGGCGAAACCCCATCTCTACTAAAAATACAAAAAAATTAGCTGGGTCTGGTGGCACGCGCCTGTAATCCCAGCTACTTCGGAGGCTGAGGCAGGGAGAATCGCTTGAACCTGGGAGACGGAGGTTGTGGTGAGCTGAGATCATGCCATTGCACTCCAGCCTGGGTGACAGAGCGAGACTTTGTCTCAAAAATAAATAAATAAATAAACAAACAAACAGATGCTGTATACTCATTCATTCAGCAAGTATTTACTGAGTGCTATATGTCAGGTACCAGACAGTAGTTCTATGTTCTAGAGGCACAACAGCAAACACACACAGTAAAAACAACAAAATAACCCACCCACATGTATCTTTTTTTTTAAGAGGCAAGAATAAACTATACTATTTAGGGACATACATTTGGGTGATAAAACAAAATGCAAAGAAGCAATTACTATACAAAATAATAAACAGATGATGTAGTATATTAGAAGGTAGTAAGTGCTATTGAGAAAAATAAAACAAGCAAGAGAGATAAGGAATGGTAGGACAGAAACTGCAATTTTGAATAAGTGGTTAGGGAAGGCTTTGTTGAGAGAATGACATTCAGGACCTGAAGAAGATGAAGGAACAAGCCAAGTGTATAGCTAGAAAAAGAGTTTCAGGCAGAAGCAGTAAGAGAAGCCCTGAGACCTAGAATGTCCCTGGCATGTTCAAGGAATCTCAAGGAAGCCCGTGTGAATGAGAGAGTGCGCGCAGCTAAAAATGAGGGAAGAAAGAGGGAGGTTCAATCATGTAGAGTCCGCAGACAACTCTAAGAATTCTGACTTTGAATAACATGAACAGAAAAAATAGGGTTTTGAGAAGAGGAATGTCTTATTCTGACTTAACATTTTAACAGGATCACTGGGTCTGCTGTGTTGGGAATGGACACAAATGGGGACCAGTTAGGAGACTACTACTAGAGTCAAGGATAATGACCAAGTTTGGAGCTTACCAGGTTTAGACTTGAACAAACAGAAAACTGGAAATGCCATTAATTCAGATGGGCAAGAGTGCAGGAGGAACAGATTAGGAGAGATCAGAAACTCAGTTTGACAAGCTACATTCAAAATGTTATTAGATATGGAAATCGAATTGAAAGACATTGAATAGGCAGGTGGATATATAAATCTAGGCATATACATATTTTATATATATTTTAAAGTTTTCAACAAATTTAGAGCATTTCAATTAACTTCTCTCTCATATATAATACATAAGACAAGCTCACAGCAAACAAACTGAGCAGACAACTATACTTGGAATTGCTATACTTGCCAGTGACCATGAAGAGTGAGGGCTGCAGCCAGGGAATAGTCCATCGCAGAGCAAGGATTCAAATAAGCAGCCGGAAGCAGACCCAGGAGCAAAACACTGACAACCCTCTCGCTAGTCCAGTGGAGAGACGCAGCCTTGGAACCAGCTACAGAAAGGACCAGATTCATAAAAGTCGATGTGAGAAACACATCTTTCATGTTCAACATATGCCACACAGTAACCCAAACTGACAGACAGTATACATATAGGATATAACTCTGAGTACAAAGGAAGTAAAATATTAAAATAGTAGTTAAGAGAGAAGCTATCTTTGTTTTTTGAAGTCTTTATCTCTGTTTTTTGAAGTATTTTAGCAAAAGGGTATCGCAATGCCTACATATTGATTAGAAGACAGATCCAAGAAGATGGATAAAATACAGAATTGCTCTATTGCTACAGAATTAAGGCAGTCTTGGTTCAGTGAAGTGAACAAATTACCTTATGAATGTAAGTTAGTGGGCCGGGAGTGGGTGGCTCACAACTGCAATCCCAGCACTTTGGGAGGCCGAAGTGGGCAGATCACCTGAGGTCAGGAGTTTGAGGAAGTCAGGAGTTTGAGACCAGCCGGGCCAACATGGTGAAACCCATCTCTACTAAAAGTACAAAACTTAGCTGGGCATGGTGGTGGGCACCTGTAATCCCAGCTACTCGGGACGCAGCGGCAGAAGAATCGCTTGAACTCAGAAGGCGGAGGTTGCAGTGAGCCAAGATCATGCCACTGCACTCCAGCCTGCACAACACAGCGAGACTCCGTCTCAAAAAAAAAAAGAAAAATATTTTAAAGACTTAGGCTAGAAGGTCTTCTATGATTATAAATGGCATCATTCAACCATAATGGCACTAGTCTGCCCAAAGGTGTAAACTAGGTCTTCATTTGACAGAGTTGGACACAAGAGTCCCCCCTACAGGTAGGAAGTCCTGCTCAAGGCATGACAATTAGTGAAGGTAAAGATGGCTAGAGCCCAGAAAGCAGCAGCAATGGAGAGAACATACAATGGTGCCTGGGGGACAAGTGAATGTGCTGCACTCCACACCATTCTGGGATAGGTCGGTCCTGAAGAAATGCTGAGATATGAGCAGGTCTGACCACTGGGGTTCGCAGCAACAGAGCTGAGGAAAGAGTAGGATGATCATAAGAACGCCTCCTTTAACAGGACTGAAAACTTTCTAAAGGACCATAGGTAAGCTACTTAACCCTAAATAGGGAATAACATCTCATCTGTAAAATGATGATACCATCTATTTCACTGGGGTTACTCTGAAGTTAGACTAGGGAACATCTGCATGTTCCCTACTTTATTTAATGACACCTCAGGCATTCTTTAACCTAACTCAGTAATCTGGAAGTCATGAGAGACGTTACCCCTAAATTCAATCGCCAAATCCTGTTGGCATATCTCTTTAACATTTCTTGAAACAATCTTCTTTTCTTTGTGCTACTTTCCTAGTTCAGGACCCCATCTTGCCTGGACTACTACGACAGTGTTTTCCTCATCAGAGTGAAAGTTCTTTGAGAGTGGGAACTACGTTTTCCTTTACATTTGTATCCTAGCATTACTACAGTGCCTGCGGTAGAACAAATACCCAGGTTAAATGATTTTCGAACTGATCCCCTCGTCCACTCCCACACCCAAACACACCAACTCCAGAAGAAACGGGCAAGCGCCTAACCCTCTTTCCCGATTCAGGGTGGGAGCCAGTGGGGAGCATTCTAAGGACAGTAAACGGGGAGAAAACAGAACTCCTATGTGGATTAGCCTCATCAGGACTGCAACTTCCAGAGCGAGCGCTCTTCCTGATTATTCCGTCAACTCAGTTCACAGCAAGTGAAATACACGTTTCGGTAAACATCTGGACCCCTAGACTACAGTGGTCATTGCTGTGATTTCGGGATTTTCTTCTCCTCAAGAGACCTCCCACCCGGCAGATGAGTCCTCACTTTCATCCCCTTCCCTGGCTGGAGGCTGTGCTAAGCACCTCAGGGTGCGAAGACCCCTCACCTCGGCCTCCTTGGGCACCGCAAAGGGCACTCAGCCTCCAGACAACCGCCATCTCGTTCCTGAGGACTCAAGGTCATCCACCAACCCGGAAGCACTTAGGCGACAATTCCCACCCACGATGACGAAAGAAAACAGGGAGGAGGAAAATGCTGGGAGAACCGGAAGTGGATAGGCGGGGCACACCCGTCGCGCTTGCGCAAACACGGTTGTCGGAAAGTGGCGAGCCTGAGGCGAACAATGGCGGAGCTGGGTGAAGCTGATGAAGCTGAGTTGCAGCGCCTGGTGGCCGCCGAACAGCAGAAGGCGCAGTTTACTGCACAGGTGCGGGGGCGGGGAGGGTGAAGGGAAAGGAAGTTCCACCTTCCTTGCTGGTCCTGGGCACGCTCGCAGGTCTGTACACTGGCGGCTCACTGGTGCTCGATCCCGGCTGCATCCCATTCCCCTCACAAAAGACAAGTTATGGCTCTCCTGTCCCTAGTGACTGGTAGTGCTCAGGCGCCGGCTATGTAAGCGTAGCGTGGAGAAAAGAAAAGGTGTAAAGCAGGGAAGAAGATTTGGGCGACGCAAGGGTACGAGAGCCTAGTTAGCCGGCGATATGACTGGGCTGGCATTCAAAAGATCTGGGTTCTCATCCTCCCTCTGCTCCTTGCAGGCCACGTGCCTGTAGAAAAGATACTAATCCACTTTGGGTTTTGGTTTCGCCGTCACCCCACTGCCTCACTGAATTGTGAGGACCATATGCGACAATGTATTTGAAAACGACTAGAACATTATTGGAGGAAGGTGGACTCTGAAGTAGTCGCTGTAGAGTATGGATTAGAACAAGGGTTTGGAGCCCTTCGGACATGGTTCTAACCCGGCCTGACTTCTTGCTGGCTACATGACCTTGGACTACGTAATCACGCCTCAAATGGGAGGTGATGACAGCTATCCTTGAGGACCTTAGAGAGAACTGATTTCTTAGTAACCAGCCTCATAAATAGTAAGCTCTTGGGTTATTTTTTTTCCTTGTGGGTGGGAGGAAGAGGGTGCTTGGAGGATGACCAGCAAGAACCCTGGCTAGAAATCTTTGGGCCCTGAACATGCAAATGAAAGTGCACATAATTTCTGTGCCTGTATGTGCATTCTTCTGGGGAGTGGATCCATAACCCCCAAAAGGTTAATGGAATAATTACCTTGTCTAGGGGATAGGTTTGGAATGAGTGCAATAGTTTGGGGAAATTAATTGGTTCCCTAGTTTGTTCACACTGGTGCTAGCTACTTTGGGGAATATAAAAGGTTATTAGTCCTACCTGAGAATGTACCATCTGTAGGGACGAGGATCTGGATCAATATTGGTGACTAATTAGGAAATGAAGAAAGAGAAGAGCCTAAAGTGACTCCGTGGTTGATTTAAAGAATGGTTTTGTCAGGTGTCAAAAAGTGAGAAGTTAATAAACAAGAGTTAGGTCTATCTGCAGACCCAAATGGTTACTCTTTTTCTTTCCTTTTAGGTGCATCACTTCATGGAGTTATGTTGGGATAAATGTGTGGAGAAGCCAGGGAATCGCCTAGACTCTCGCACTGAAAATTGTCTCTCCAGCTGTGTAGACCGCTTCATTGACACCACTCTTGCCATCACCAGTCGGTTTGCCCAGATTGTACAGAAAGGAGGGCAGTAGGCCATCCCCCAGGAGAATGACAGAAGCAAAGGACTTGTTATTAAGCAGACTTAAGGGCCTGTGGGGGAAGGCTGTCAACCCATTGTCAGATGAGCATCAGGCTGTTATCAAGTCTGTTGGTGCTAAAAAGTAAAAGATGAAATGTTCAAAGAGTGAAATTTATTTATTTGGAATTCAGAAATTCCAGGTTGTTACCACGTCAGTTACTCAATAAGTGTGAATTCTCCAACTCTTCTTTTAATCCCATTTTAGAATTTAATATAGAGATCTCTGATTGGCAGGAACACTAGAAATAAATGTTCCATGGCCAGTAGTGCAAATGGGGGATTGTAGGTTTTTGCAAAACCACCCTAAGCCATATTAAGGGGGTTGGAAGAACCATCAAAGCCTAAGGCATAGAAGAAAATTTGGGGTTAAGAAAGGTGAAGAACAAAAAACAGCTTTATTGCTTATACACGACCAAGAAAAGGTAAACATGGCAAAAAAAAAAAAAAAAAAAAGGCAAGATGTGTATTCCTTGGGAAAGAGCAAGCCTGCTAGCTTGGCAGGAAGAGAAGGTCAGGACCCAAATAGAGCTAATTTCCTGGAGATGGCCTGTTATACTGGCCCATTTTCCTGAGTCTGTGCTTAAACCAGTACTTTCAGGGCACAAAAACAACGCATGCTAAAAAATATATGGCCAAAGCTCCTTCCAACAAAGATTTAACTTGCTCCAGGAACAAAATAATTGCTTTAGGTTAAGAGGTAGTAATTAAGAGACTATTCCTCTCCCTTTAGGCCCCCACTAATCCCCAAAATAAAAATACACACCATGGAACATTGACAATTGAGTACCAAAGTATTAAATTTTCAAATAAATATCCCAAAAGGTAGCACCTGCTCATAGTTAAGGGATAGGGCACCTCTGTCCAACCATGTATTTCAAGACCAAGCACTTTATTAGAAATCTGTCCCGTAAAGAGAACAAATTTAGCAGTTAGAACTAAAAATACCAACTCATGGAATGTCATCATAGTTGTATCTACTGCTGGTGTCTTATACTGTCATGCTACCGTGAAGTAATTCTGTATTACACATCAGGAAAGTAAGGCCAGGAAGGTGAACTTACCTGCTCTGGGCCTCCTCATAACCAATGAGTGGCAGAACCAAGACCAAAAGTGAGTTTTCAAGCTTTTTACTCAGCCCATTAAGTGACAACCAGGAAAAAATAACAATATGTCACTTGATCTTTCTTCCCATAGTGAAAAAATTCACCTGTGTTCTGCCAGCCTTCTTTCAGTGATATTTTGGTTTCTTAAGAATTGAACATACTAAGGATCACAGTATAGCGAAGGGAAATAATGTGGTCTCTGCTTGGTGCTTTAATCCAAAGGCAGACTGGGAAGAAGTGGATATGTCCCTGAGAAGCCTATTTTGTTTTGGAAAATAATTCAACTTAGTTTCAGGGAAAACCGAAACTTCATTAACAGATTTAGAAATAAACAAGACAACATTTAAATGGCAGTTGCTGCCCTGAATCCAGAGTACTATTAGACAACATGATTATTTCCTAATTCTTCCCCATTTGGTAGAGGGTTATCTATGACAACTGAAGAAATAATTTGAACACAAGTCCATTTAGGCAAATATACAGCAATGGAACTAGAAAACCATTTACTATCCAATTAACCATGTTTAGGCGTATACTAAGTATAGCTATCTGCCCCGTCCAGCAGGGAAATTTGTGAAAACTCTAGTCCCTTCTAGTAAGTTGTCTATGGATGTTATCATGAAGGGAAAAGGTTTGTTCTTCGGCCCATTTCCTGATTAAGTAAACTGGACCACACTTGTGGGGTCAAAATACAGAAGGATCAAAGCACCAAGGCTAAAGACAAGTCAGTTGTGACACCTGCTATATAAACAGAGAGCAATATAGTGTTGCCTTGTCATACCATCCTACACGGCATTAGTTCCAATCCACCTCTTGATCCCAGCCCTTGACTTCCCCAAATTCAATATTCTGATTGGTGTACCCAGGTCACTATTGGATCCAGCTTTCTGGGTCTTTTAATTTGCTGTATATGCACTCTACACTAAACGTAATTAATGCAAAAAAAATAACCTCTTCAAGAAACCTTCATAACAAAATACCAGATTCCCCTTTAACAAGAAAAGGGGATCAAGCTTAACGCCAAAATAGAAGACAAGAAGTCTGTCAGAACATAAGGATGGCACAAGACAGCTCTGACCTCAGGCCCTGTGCTGAACAAGAGTCACTGGCAAAACCACAAGAAGTAAGAACTGTAAATATCGACAGTCATGTGGAAAACAAAAGTGTTTCCCATTTAGTCATCCTCTGAACTCTCAGCAGACCTTTCATCTGTAGCTACTTTCCAATTTGTGCGTTTGTTTGTCCTCTCCTGTATTTCACTGTTGGCTACAGGCGTATGGACTTTTTTCTCTCTCTTTTTCCTTTTGGTTTTCTTAGTGTCTCTTTCCTCACTTTCTTCAGAACTGCTGGATGCTGAATCATCTGAATGTGAAGTGTTACCTTCTGCCTCTAAGAATAAAGCAGGTTTTTTGAGAGACTTTTTCCTGGATTTTTTCTTGCGCTTATGTGGTTGTTTCCTTTTCCTCGTACCAGAAGCCCCCGTTTCTTCTGAGAACTCACTCGAGGAATCTGCTGTTATATCTGTGGCTTCCTTTTTGCTTTTCTTCTGTTTTTTGTGTGACCTTTTTTTCTGCTTTTTTTTGTGGGATTTCTTTGACTTCTTGTGTTTGTGGGATTCATGGGTAGATGACTTTACCTGGGGAGATGTTTTTTTCCCGTTGGTAATATCTTGCTGATCACTACTAATAAAAAAGTAAAAAATAGAAGCTTTTATGTAAAAAAAAGCATATTATTTTAATATTTTGCATTCTAGATAAAAAAATTGAGATTAACATCTGAATTTTAAATCAGCACTTTAACATATACTTTAACACTTTAATATTCTCATTGAGTTTTTGTTTCCTCTTCTTTAAAATGAAGGTAAAAATTCTGAGCTGCCATACTGGGTTACTGTATGGAGTACTATATATAAAAACCAAAATGCTTACAGACATGCCAGACATCAACCACAGAATGGCAAAACAGGGATCACCTCCTAACTAAATCACCTATTGTTTCTCTAGCTACATTTTCAATGGCAAGTATATTCTTTGTAAAAGTTAGAAAATCAATTTATAATACAGATTTTGTACCATCTTAGTTTCTTTTGGTAAGCCCATTTTCCTTACCTGTCTGTTTCAAATTCTTCAGGGTATAACTCTTTATAACCACTGTGACCCCATCTGTAATATGACACACCATATGTATTGTTAAAGCAATGTATACGTTTTTGGAAATTAGAAAGACTTTGGAGTACATGCATACACAAACATAAACACAAAATAGAGATATGGTAGAACCAAGCCCACATTACAGCTCAGTAACAGCTACATTTCCTGTATTGTGCACTATCATTTAAGACACAGAAGATTCTTTGGTCCATTTGTAAGAGAACTTGCCATTGTTTTAAGAAACACTAACGAACCTTACACTCTGCTCTTTAGCGGTGAAGCACTTTTCCAAAAACACTTCATAATATCATGCTGTCTACATGGGGACAATTTTTTTTTTTTGAGATGGAGTCTCTCTCTGTTGCCCAGGCTGGAGTACAGTGGCACGATCTCGGCTCACTGCAACCCCCGCCTCCGGGTTTCAAGTGATTCTCCTGCCTCGGCCTCCCAAGTGGCTGGGACTACAGGCACGTGCCATCATGCCCAGCTAATTTTTATATTTTTAGTAGAGACGGGGTTTCATTATGTTGCCAAGGCTGGTCTCGAACTCCTGACCTCATGATCCGCCCGCTTCGGCCTCCCAAAGTGCTGGGATTACAGGCATGAGCCACCGCACCCAGCCTTATTTTTTATTTTTTTTTCTTTTTTTCTTGAGACAGAGTCTCACTCAGTTGCCAGGCTGGAGTGCAGTGGTGCAATCTCGGCTCAACTGCAACCTCCACCTCCTCGTTTCAAGCGATTCCCCTGCCTCAGCCTCCCAAGTAGCTGGGACTACAGGCTCATGCCACCACGCACAGCTAATTTTTGTATTTTTAGTAGAGATGGGGTTTCACCATGGTAGCTAGGATGGTCTCAATCTCTTGACCTCGTGATCCACCCGCCTTGGCCTCCCAAGTACTGGGATTACAGGCGTGAGCCACTGCACCTGGCCTATTTCTTTTTAAATAACAACTTTATTGAAGTATAAATTCACATATCATGGAATTCAAAGTGTAGTGCCTCCAGCCCAGGGCAATCACTAATCTACCTTCTGTCTCTATGGAATTGCCTACCACATAAATGGATTCATACAGTTATGTGTGGACAGAGTACATACATAGAATCATACAATATGTGGTCTTTTGTGACTTGGCTTCTTTCTTCTCACTTAGCATAATGTTTTCAAGGTTTATCCATGTTGTAACATATATCTGTACTTCATTTCTTTTACTGCCAAATAATATTCCATTGTATGGATATATCACATTTTGTTTACCCATTCATCAGTTGACAGACATTTGGATTACTTGGCCATTATTTTTTGGGGCCATTATTAATAATGCTGGTATGAACATTTGTACACAAGTTTTTTGTGGGGACAATTAATTTTGATACGTACACATTCTCAGGCCAAATATTAATGCTCACAGGAATTAATCACAAACCTGTCTGGCATGTTAGCTTCATAATCATATAACTTCTTGTTCCAGGATTTTGCCTTAAGAAAATCATCTTCCAGTGTCCCAGAAATTTCATTCTTTGGCCTCCAATAGTCTCTTTGACTTTCTTCATCAAAACCATCACTGCGCATCCGGCTAAAAGAGAAAGCAGAAGAACTTTTAGATGTAAAAACAATCTGTGAGTTTACTTTATGGAACATCATGCACAAAACTCATGGAACAAGCTGAGGGGGAAGGAAACAACATGATACTGTTTAAAAAAAAAAAAAAAAAGGTAAAGACATCTGTTCCTCTCTATACATCTGTAAAGTCCAATGGAAGAAATCTGACCAGGCCTACTGTGGTGGCTCATGCCTCTAATCCCAGCACTTTATCTGTTCCTCTCTGTACATTTGTAAAGTCCAGTGGAAAAAAATCTGACCAGGCCAGGTGCAGTGGCTCATGTCTGTAATCCCAGCACGTTGGGAGGCCAGGGCAAGTGGATCACTTGAGGTCAGGAGTTCAAGACTAGCCTGGGCAACATGGTGAAACCCTGTCTCTACTAAAAATACAAAAAAAGTAGGTGTAGTGGTGCACACCTATAGTACCAGCTACTTAGGAGGCTGAGGCAGGAAAATTGCCTGAACCCGGGGAGGCAGAGGTTGCAGTGAGCCCAGATCACGCCATTGCACTCCAGCCTGGGCAACAGAGTGAGACTCAGGAAAAAAAAAAAATCTGACCATTAGTACACATCCTATTGCAAAGCATAGAGAGATGAAATCAACTCTGGACTGTCATGTGATAGTTCACTCGCTGATTCTCAACTAGGAAGGCATGCAAAGAGGGAAGCAGAACATAATCATAGCTAGGGACACTTCAAACTACCCTAGAGATTCTGAAATACACTTCCCTCTGTGCAAACCAGCAACTTACTATAGAGAGGTCCCAATAACAGTGGGAACAAGGTCTAACCCATGGGAATAGTTGAGTAGGAAAAAAGTTGAGAACCATTGATCCAGCTTCTATTTACCACTTCTACTAACTAGCCAGTAAGCTGCTAATCAGTTATCAAAAATTCGTAAGGGGCCAGGCCCAGTGGCTCACACCTGTAATCCCAGCACTTTGGAAGGCCTAGGCGGGTGGATCACTTTGAGCTCAGGAGTTCGAGACCAGCCTGGCCAACATGGTGAAACCCTGTCTCTACTAAAAATACAACAATTAGTCAGGCATGGTGACAGGTGCCTGTAATCCCAGCTGATTGGGAGGCTGAGGCAGAATAATTGCCTGAACCCAGGAGGCGGAGGTTGTAGTGAGCCAAGACCACACCACTGCACTCCAGCCTGGGTAACAAGAGCGAAACTCCATCTCAAAAAAAAAAAAAAATTGTAAGGGCCTCTTATGTACCAGGTATTGGTCTAGCGGGCAGGAATATAGCAGCAAATGAGAAAATCACAAGCCCTGCTCCTAAAGAGTTTAAGTATTTCTTATATATGTAGCTCTTACACTTACAAGCATATAAGGATGTTCCCAATTATTCAAGCATTCCTAGGCCTCTCCACAAGGAAAACACAACTAACCTTGCATAATCCTTCATATTTACACTCAAGCTATTAAGGTAATGTGAAAAGGCTGTTGATCTGGTGAAGAGGGTGAATACATAGGGTGAAGAAAAGTCTGAGGCTGGGCAAGTGGCTCACGCTTATAATCCGAACACTGGGAGGTTGAGGTGGGAGGACTGTGTGAGCCCAGGATTCTATACCAGCCTGGGGAACACAGCAAGACACTGCCTCTACAAAAAAAAAAAAAAATAGCTAGGCAGAGTGGCATGCACCTGCAGTCCCAGCTACAAAAAGAAAAGCCTGAAAGAATGAAAAATTAATAGAGAAAGGAATGACTGATCAGCTTAGTGACCACAAGATTCCAGTAGAAAATCTTAAGTTAAAAGCTATCAGGTAAGGTTAGAAGCCACAGAACCCTACACATTCATAATTGTTCAGGGAGAATTTTTTTAACTCTCCATTGTAAATAAGTACAAAGAGTGGGGGCATATGCATCATAGCCATTATCTTTATGCCTAGATTTACGAAAGAGGAAAGGCTTAAGGACTCACAGAACTAAATTCATCTATCCTTAATATACCAAAGTATTTTTAAACAAAAGTTGATGATTCTGAAAAAGATGAGAATTATTTTAGTTCTCAGAGCTGCAACTTCACCTTGAACTGCTGGGTAGCATCTTCCTTTTGGTCCCCCGGTAAGCATCTTCCATCTGTTTTTCCAGTTCTCTTATTTTCCACATATCTGATTCCTCCTGAATCTAGAATTTTTGAAAAGGAAAGAAATAAAAATAAGTTACTAAAAATAACTTTACATTACAGAAAAGTAACTAACTGGCCGGGCGCAGTGGCTCACACCTGTAATCCCAGCACTGTGAGAGGCCGAAGCAGGCAGATCATGAGGTCAGAAGTTTGACAGCAGCCTGACCAACATGGTGAAACCCCGTCTCTAATAAAAATACAAAAATTAGCTGGGCACGGTAGCATGCACCTGTAATCCCAGCTACTCAGGAGGCTGAGGCAGCAGAATCCTTGAACCCGGGAGGCGAAGGCTGCGGTGAGCCGAGACCACACCATTGCACTCCAGCCTGGGTAACAAGAGCGAAACTCCGTCTCACTGTGCCACTGCACTCCAGCCTGGGCTACAGAGTGAGACTTGGTTTAAAAAAAAAAAAAAGTAACTAACTGAAAATACAATCTGACTAATTATTGGGCTACAGACTGGGCTATGATCAGGAACCTGGAAAACAAATTGGTTTCTCTAGAAAGTGGCTGAACAGTCCAATCCAGTAAATCTCAAATATCTAGAATTATTCCCCAATAGAATTTTTAAACCCCTGCATAAACATCACCTTATCAATTTTGCAATTATGCTGCAATTAGCAAATGATAATGCCACATTTCCAAAATGCAATGTGATTTTAATTATATCATCTCAATTGAACTTTAAGCAATCTCATGAGGAAAATAAAGCAGCTACCATTATTACATTTTACTGTAAAGAAACAAAAGCTCAGAGATTTTACCAAAGTCAAAAAACTAGTAAGGACAGGTCTTTAAACTCCCTAAGCTATAAATCTCTTCTCACAACATAATTTTTGTCAAAAATAAAATAAACAGTATGGCTGCTAGAGAATTTCTTGAAAAGCAGAATGTGATTACCCAAAGAACAAGAACACATTTTATTTCTAAGTCTTCCTGCATAATTTCATTAGATCTGTGCTAGATTTATCTTTTTCTAGTTGCCATTTTAAATCTAAGCTTACTATACAACTAGGGGCAGGTTAACATAATGGCACAGGCAGCTTGGGGTAACAGTTTTACCCTTGTCCATAATTTTAAAAATCAGGTGATATGATAGTAATAATATGATCAAACCAAAAGTAGTAGTTTACTGAAGAAAACTAAACCAGGTGCCTTGGCCCTCTTTTCATTATATGTGCTCTCCTAGGTGACCTCATCTACTCTCATGACCTCTTATCATCAACCTATACATCAATAATCCCGAAACCTTTATGTTCAGCCCCAACTTTTCTCCTCTACTCCAAGTCTGAATTTTCAACTGCTTGGACATCCTATAAGCACCTCACCATCAACATGTTGAAAACCAAATTACCTTTCCTATCATAATTGTCCCCTTTTTTGTTCTTTATCCCAATGAACAGAATCATCATCACCCACCCAGTCACATAGGTGGTTACACAGTTGACCTTGAACAACAGCGATCTCAACTGTGCAGGTCCACTTATCCTCAGATTTGCTTCCACCTCTGCCACCTGTGAGATAGCAAAACAAGCCCCTCTTCTTCCTCCTCAGCCTACTCAATGTGATTTTCTTAATAAAATGTTCTTTTCTCTAGCTACTTTACTATAAGAATACAGTATATAATACATGTAACATAAAAAATATGTGTTAATCCACTGTTTATGGTATTGCTATGGCTTTCAGTCAGTAGCAGGCTATTGGCACTTAAGTTTTGAGGGAGTAAAAAGTTATACATGGATTTTCGACTATTCAGGGCGTTGATGCCCCTAACCCCTGCATTGTTCAAGGGTCAACTGAATTAGATTCCATTCTTATCATTATCATCTAATTAGCCACCAAGTTCTTTGGACTCTATCTCCTAAATTCCTCTTCTTTATCCCTGCTGTCACTAATTTCACGCGAACCCTCATCACCTCTCACCTGTAATACTGCAATTGCCTCCTAATTAATCTCCCTACTGTTTCTCCCCATCTGATTCATTCCCCACCCATCTGACAAACCATCTTTCTAAAATATAACTATGATCATGTCACATCCTGTTTAAAAACATTTGATGGCTTCTTTACTGCCTAGAGGAAAAAGTCTCAGTTCCAAACATCACAATCCAACTCTAATGACCACTGAGGCCTTATCTTCTGCGCCTATCCCTTCATTCCCCGCTTTCTGGAAAATTTCTTGCCATGCCCTGAGTGATTAATGCTCTTTCTTGTTGCCATATTAATGCATGATGCTCTCTATCCAGAATGATCTTTCATACCTAGTAAGCTTATACTTATTCAAGAACCAGTTTAAATGTCAGCAGCTCAAATACCACTAATTCTGTAAAATCTTTTCTAATTCCCCGGGGTAGATTTTATTATTTCCTCCTTAGTGCTCCAAAGCACTTTGCAAATATCTCTGTTATACAGTACTTATCAAACTATATTATAATTATAATTATCTATTTTATTCATCATTTTATTTCCTACTTTGTACAAAAGCTTTCAAAGACTAGATGACAAGAATATTCTTTGTATCTCCCAGTTGTGCCAAAATAATGCTTGGCACACTGCTTGCTTTCAGTAAGCACTGAGGAGTAACTAGGTTGTACCTCCCACCTTATTGTGAGCATCTGTGTGCCGGATGACATTCCTCAGGAGAACTTTCCCCAGTGGAATCCGGGACATTCTTCAGTCTGAAATGAATCAACAAATAACGTTTAGTAATAATTTATTTTATTACTTTATCTTTTCTTAAATTTTATAAAGAAGCATGAGGTAAAGGAAAGATCACTGAACTAGAAGTCAGAGATCCTAAATAATAGTTTTCCCTTTACCATTAAAAGAGGGAAATGCCTAAACACACTAATGTGAGATGAAAGGAGATAATGTACATTAAAGTTCTTTGAAAATGCACAAGACTGCATAAAATTAAGTGCTTTCACGAGCACCATTTTATTTAATCCTCATAACTATTTTTTATATGAGGCAAATATCTCCATCCCTATTTTGTAGATGAAGTTCCCTTAAACTTGTCATGCCCCAAGCCACATAGTCCCAGGCAAATGATGTATATCAATGTCTAGATTAAAAATCAAACCTCCAATCCCAATATTAGTTTGCAGTGAAGCAAATACGTAGATTTGAGAGTATCAGGAACCACAGGTGTCAACAGTAACAGAAACTGATGACTCAAAACATCAAATGCAAAGATGTCCTAAACTTCTCCATTTGGGAGCATTTTATTTCCTACTTGGTACGGAAGCTTCCAAAAACTAGATGACAAGAATATTTTCGTGTGTAGCTAGCACGGGCTTTGTGCAACCACCCCAACGCTCACTCACCCCTTGATCCTGAGGAAATCAGGCATCTTGTTAGTGAGACGAAGAACCACTCCATTACAAGATCTCCTCCGACCCAGGAAGCCAAGGAGTCAGGGCTCAAAGGCAGCTCTGCAGCTTCACCCGAGTCCTTCGTGAAAACGCAGCCTTCCCACTGGTTAATCTGCCCTCACCTGTGGCCCAGGCCACTGCCGCCTTTCCCCCAGCCCAGATCGACAGGCAGATCTCTCTCGCGGACTGAGGCCGGAGACTGAGCCGGCGCGGAATTCGGACAGCCCGGTTGACCCGGGCATTCCCCCCTCACGCTCCTCTGGGACGAACCCCGGGGGTAAGTTTCACTCCCCAGAAAGGATGGGAACGCTTTGGATGGCTATGGCCTTCGGTTGGGCCCCAGGAAGTATCTAGGGGGCCTGAAGCGGGGGTTGAGGTTTCCAAGTGGAAGACAGAGGAAATATCCCCATCTTTGTCACCGGGATCCCTGTCCCCCAGCGGCCTCGGAGCTCCCGGTAACCTCCCCTCCAAACGCCCTCCCCACACAAATACACACAAACACACCCATACCGTGCGCCGCTGCCTCGCGTGGCGGGGGATAGGGGGGAAGAAGCGGTTTGGGAGAAAAAGGAGGAGACTTCCTTCTCAGGCCGGAAGTGGTGCTCCTGAGAAATCGTCCCACCAACAGGCAGCCCAGAGACTCCCAGAAGGGAGGGTTTTCAGGACACTCCAGAGGTTGACGGGTGCAGAAGGGAGGCGGGCGCTTTCCTGGAAGAGAAGTGGGTCGGGCCCAACTGAAAAGCAAGCCTGGTACCAGAAGGGGGACATTCCGGAACTAGATATGAGGAGACTTTTCTACCTGAAACTCCCCGGACCCAATTAGATGTTGTACCCAGGCTGGTTACCCTGGTAACAGGCGTCGCGGTTTGTCAAGGAGCTGAGAGAAGAGGTGGGTTTGCCAGCCTATAGAATGACTACCCGTTAGAACAGAGAAGAGGTGGGTTTGCAGACCTGTGGAATGATTACCCGTTAGTTAAGCTTCCCATTTAGCGTAACCCTTACACAGTAGTTGAAGAATCTAAACCTTTTTGCTTCATTCTAAAGATGCTGTGGGACACCTCTCCAATGGGAGAAGAGGCTAAGGAGAGTTATCTGAAGACGTAGAGAAGTGTCCCAGCCTCTCTATTAGCTTCCTTAATCCTCGCAATAACCCTATGATATAGGTATTATCGTCTTCATTTTGAACATAGTAAGAGGAATATATATATATGTATATGTATGTGTATGTGTATATATATATATACACAAACACACATTTAATTGCTCAAGGTCATACAGCTAGTGAGAGATAGAACTAAGACCGGAATCTAGGCATTCTGGCTCGCAAGTCCATGCTTTGAATTACTAAACTATAATGAGGATTAAGGAAGTGTCATGTGGCCCTCACCCCATACACACCTCTGGCAATTTCAGAACTGGGGAGCCACCAGTCAGTGAGGTGTTGGAACAAGAAGATAAGGAAACCCAGATTTAAAATGATTACTCTGACTTGTCAGGGTCCAAGTAGAAGTAAAGTCTTATCTGAGAGGACAATGTGAGAATTTAGGAAGAGGTACTAGATAATTAAAGAATAAGGAAAACATAAAGTGGTGCTGCTGATCCACAATCTTTTAGACACAAATGCTAAATCCTAACTTCACCCAAACAATTCCTGGCCCATTCCGCCTCCCCAAAGCAGAAATGAATCAACAATTACACGAAGTCATGTCTTTCCACAGGCTTAAGAAAATTATTCACTACTCATCAGTCATGGAGACATCCTCAAAGGGCCTGCTCACCCAAGTTACTCAATTTTGGAACCTCCTAGATGATCTAGCTGAAAGTGACCCTGAGGGCTATGAGAAGTTTATTCAACAGCAGCTGAAAGAAGGGAAACAGCTCTGTGCTGACCCAGAACCACAGCTTTGTCTACAGACCAGGATTCTGGTATGTCAAGTTGGTGCCAGGGATGGGGAGGTCTTGAATAAAATGATCCCAGAGTAACCACAGAATACTTTGCACTTAGGCATTGCTATCTTTTTTTTTTTTTTTTTTTTTTTTTGAGACGGAGTTTTGCTCTGTCACCCAGGCTGGAGTGCAATGGCATGGTCTTGGCTCACTGCAACCTCCGCCTCCTGGGTTCAAGCGATTCTCCTGCCTCAGCCTCCCAAGTAGCTGGGATTACAGGTGTGCACTACCATGCCTGGCTAATTTTTGTATTATTAGTAAAGACAGGGTTTCACCATGTTGGCCAGGCTGGTCTTGAACTCCTGACCTCAGGTGATCCACCCGCCTCAGCCTCCCAAAGTGCTGTGATTATAGGCATGAGCCACCACGCCCAGCAGACTTTTTTTTTTTTTTTTTTTTGAGATAGGGTTTTGCTGGCTCTGTCGCTGAAGCTGGAGTGCAGTGGCACAATCACAGCTCACAATCATAGTTCATTGCAGCCCAAGCGATCCTTCCACCTCAGCCTCCCAAGTAGCTGGGATCACAGGTGGGCACCACCACACCTGGCTAATTTTTAAATTATTTTTGTAGAGACAGGATCTCCCTATGTTTCCCAGGCTAGTCTCGAACTCCTAGGCCTCAAGCGACCCTCCTACCTCGGCCTCTCAAAGTACTACGGTAACATACGTGAGCCACCACCCTGGTCTGGTTTCCTGATTAAAAGCCAGCAGCCTTGGGGAAATCAAGTAACAACAGTATAATCAAACACAATTTTAATACCTAGGCTGGAGTGCAATGGCACAATCTTGGCTCACTGCAATCTTCGCCTCCCGGGTTCAAGCGATTTTCCTGCCTCAGCCTCCCGAGTAGCTGGGATTACAGGTATCTGCCACCACACCTGGCGGACTTTTGTATTTTTAGTAGAAATGGGGTTTCACCATGTTGGCCAGGCTGGTCTCAAATTCCTGACCTCAGGTGATCCAGGCACCTCGGCCCCCACAAAGTGCTGGGATTACAGGCATGAGCCACCATGCCTGGTCTTAAATGGTTTTAAACTAGGTTTTGAGATGTGCAAAATTATTTGCTTTCCAGAAACCAAAAGAAAAAATACTTTTTATCAACCTGTGTCAGTGGACAAGGATCCCAGCTCCCCAATCAGCCACTCATCCAGTACCTCTAACTGTTGGCAAACCAGAAGATACAACTGAGACATCAGGTACAAATAATTAAGGGAGAGAAAGCACATTGTACAAATTTTATTAGGAATGGACAAGATTTTACTTGGTTGAGAGCATTTCAAGTAAAATTCTTTATTTGGTGATAACAGAATTACAATTAGTGTACCTTTATGCAAATTTAATACTGTTTAACTTTTGTAGTAAGATGCGCTGTTTTAATCCATGTAAAAGTGCCAGGAAATGTCATAATTGCTGTAGCACTACTGTGATTACCTCTGAAAAATACAGGAATATTCTCTAGCTTTATCAGGAATATGGTTTAATATATTGCCTGACAGTATCATTAGTGCAACAATTTATCTTCATTTCATACCCTTTCATTTACACACACAGATGCTTACACGATCATTGATGTTGCCTACAATCCTGATGTTCTTCAGGCAGCAGAAAAGAACCAAGTGAAAAAAAATCAGTTAATTCAGATGGCCATGAAATGTATTGAGGAGCAATTCCAGTTCACCCTCTCACACTCTTACCATATTACCAAATTTAGAATAAAAGGAAGCATTCAAAGAATGAAACAAAATCTGATGGGAATCCAAACTGATTCCATAGATTTAAGAGAAAAAATGAGAAGGGGTAAGTTGATGATTGTAAATGGAAAATTAAACTGCTTTAAGATTTTTTTGCATCCTGTATACATTTTGAAAACTAGAAATCTCTATTTTAAAAGGTGAGAAACTTAAGATAGAAAAATGTAAATATTAGATATTAGAAATATCATATCCTTGATTTTTAAATCCTGAAAAATTTGCAATCAAATTATTTAGTTTAAGATTCTTTTGTCTTAAGATTCCCTTAACTGCAGCTTTATCTACCATCTCTAACACCACATATATTACAGCTCATAGTATTTTATGTTGTGGATTAATTTTTTTATCTCCCCTCCACCCTTTTTTTCATAAAGAACTAACTCTTGGACAGATACGAAGCAGTACTATGAGCAATCCAGATCATTTTCCTCAGCTGTTACTCCGAAAAGACCAAGTTTCAGGCAAAGCAGTGTGTCTGATAGAAGAGATTTCCAGTACTGAAATCCAGGTGGAGATAAAGATACCAGCCTATGAACTAAAAATTGTGCATGATCACAATGAGAAACCTCTGAAAACTGAGTTGAAAGTTGAATTACCTGGTATTAATTCTGTCTCTCTCTGTGACCTTAGTGTTTCTGAGGTAAGTTGAATAGATAATACTGTAAATGTGTATCGGCCAGCAATCATTATGCCATAGTAACAAACTACATAATTTTAGGGGCTTACAATGATTTGCTCAGATTACCCGGTGAAGGAGCAATTCCCATTTGAGATGTGCCATTCACATCTCGGCAAAGGGAAAATAGAAATGATCAAACCATGCAATGGATGGTAATACTTCTACTTAGACATGACACTTCATGGTATCACTTCTACTCACGCTCCATTGGCCAAAATAAGTCACAAGGCCAATTCTACATCAGTAGGACTGAGAAGTGTATTCTCACAGACAGTCACAGGAAGTCATATGGCAGGGATATACTATCCTCTTACAGAAGAGCAAATAGAGTCAGTCCTACAATCTACCACAGTCTACACTCTCGGTTGCAAATATTTGCTTCTTTCTGGAAGGAAAACACCTCTAATCCCAGTATCAGACTCCAAAGGACAGAATTTTGCATTCTCTTCCTCTTGAGCCATGGACTAAGACATGTAAAGAAAAGTTATGTGCTCCCTCAGTCCCATCCATCATGAAATGTGGAATGGGGAGAAGATAACCATAATTAACCATCTCAATTCAGAAATGGGAAAAATAAGAGGCACACTGCAGTTACTGGTGCACAGCAATTCTGAAATCCTAGTAGGCAGGCATTGTGAGGGCTCCTTTTCTGGAGGTGAGAGGATGTTCTTACTTAAGGTTCCTTGAGAAAGTTCTGTAATTACCTAGCTCCCCAGTTCCATTGTTTTCCACGACCTTTCTTCAGTCTTCAGGAGGATGTTTTCTTTTTTTTTTTTTCCCTTTCCCACTATCCACCTTGGCCACATCTGAAGAGTATTGAAGAATGTGCCATTCTCAGATGCTAAGTAGCCTTTTCAGCCTGGTTTCTGCTCCTGGTATCTTGGGGCTCAAAGGATTGTTTTAAATTTTGAAGTCAGTTTCTTTTAGTCCAAGCTGGTAGCATTTAGATTCCAGTCAGTGATACCCATGATTCCTTTTTAGACATTGCCCGTATTTCCAAGACTTACCTGTCTCTTTAGACTTAATTGCTGTTATTTTAGCCAAATGTAAGGATTTACTGAAGTTCACCGTAATACATTCAGAGGTTTCAGCCAGGCATGGTGACTTACGCCTGTAATCCTAGCACTTTGGGAGGCCGATGGGGGCAGATTGCCTGAGCTCAGGGGTTCGAGACCAGCCTGGGCAACGTGGTGAAACCCTGTCTCTACTAAAATACAAAAAAAATTAGCCGGGCGTGGTGGTGGGCGCCTGTAGTCCCAGGTATTCGGGAGGCTGAGGCAGGAGAATTGCTTGAACCCAGGAGGCAGAAGTTGCAGTGAGCCGAGATCAAGCCACTGCACTCCAGCCTGGGCAACAGAGCGAGACTCTGTCTCCAAAAAAAAAAAAAAAAAAAAAATCAGAGGTTTTAACAAAGCATAAAGGTTTAATCTTTGCCTCTATATTGCCTTAATCAGTCTTGGTTGATAGAAATAATTTATCAATTTTATCCCTTACTGGCTGAAAATAAAAATTAGTTCTACTTTTCAGTCACTGAGTCTTAGAATTTTGGGGCTTTATAAAATCCATTTTTTTTTTTTTTTGAGACAGAGTCTCTATTGCCCAGGCTGGAGTGTAGTGGCACCATCTCACCTTACTGTTGGGCAACCTCTGCCTCCCAGGTTAAAGTGATTCTCCTGACTCAGCCTCCCGAGTAGCTGGGATTACAGGCACGTGCCACCAAGCCTGGCTAATTTTTGTATTTTTAGTAGAGACAGGGTTTTGCCATTTTGCCCAGGTTGGTCTCGAACTCCTGGCCTCAAGTGATCCACCCGCCCTCGGCCTGCCAAGGTGCTGGGATTACAGGTGTGAGCCATTGCACTTTAAGCCACCCTTTTAATTCAACTTGCAACATGGTCCATTCTAAGCTTATCTTTCTTGTAATATCCTGTTAAATGTAGTGAACAGAACCAACATGTTACCAACCATCTATTTTCCCACTTCTTCATCTAAAGCCACAGATCAACTAGGCACAGAGTGTTTGTCATCCAAATTACTATGCTAGTTTCACTAAAGCCTTCATCATTATGAAACATGGATCACTACCTTTCCAGGCTCCAGTAAGTTTCCTTGCTGTTTGCTGGTCAGCCCACATAATTTCGGATGGCAACACTCTACTATGGTGCTGTATCAGTTAACATGTGATGTAGTGAGCAGCAGTAACCACCTTAAAATCTAAGGGATTTACAACAGTAATTTTTTGCTCATTCCTAGTCACATGGCAACAAATGGGATCTTCTTATGGGAAAGGAGTGAATAACTGGGACCAGTAAGTTAGTATCGCAAATTTTAAGCAGGAAATAAATCTCTTGGTTTATTATTCTTAGGATGATTTGTTGATTGAAGTATCTGAGAAGTACAGATTACATCTGAATCTTCCAAAACCTATTGATACTGAAATGACTACAGCAAAATTTATCAAAGAAAACTCCACGCTAATCATCACAATGCCTTTGGTGTAAAAGAAGAGCATCATGTTTTAGTTTTCAGTGCTAAAGTCATGTGAATTAAAGGACCTTCGTTATGGCTAAAGCGGTAGTAGTTTATCTTAAACACTAATTCCATTATTTTCTAAGTTCATTTTGACTGAGATTTTCTCTTCAGTTATTATGATTATATATACATGTACTTTTTTTGAGACAGCGTTTCGCTCTTGTTGCCCAGGCTGGAGTGCAATGGCACGATCTCAGCTCACTGCAACCTCCACCTCCCGAGCTCAAGCGATTCTCCTGCCTCAGCCTCCCGAGTAGCTGGGATTACAGGCACGCACTACCACACCCGGCTATTTTTTTGTATTTTTAGTAGAGACAGGGTTTCACCCTGTTGACTAGGTTGGTCTCCAACTCCTGACCTCAGGTGATCCACCTGCCCCGGCCTCCCAAAGGAAGTGCTGGGATTACAGGCAGGAGACACCACGCCTGGCCATGTCTTATATTTTTAAACTCACTTCTTCTTCTCAAATAAACATCAACCAGAAACTATTAAAAACTATTGCCATGACACACCTGTTTTAAAAATATCTTAAGTAACTTATCATTTGGGGAAATTCTAATTGTTTCCAAGTAACAAGTGAGAACTCTTGGTTTACTGCTTGAAAAAGTCTCTAGTAAATTTTTATATCAGGAAAAAAATTCCAGACTGTGCAAGAAGTTTTTTTTACCAGGGTAGGTTGTATCAGTGAGTCTCCTCCAATAATAAAAATACAGGGCCAAATATAATATTCAAGCCTATTTAACCTCTGTACTAATTGAGACTGAGTCTCGCTGTGTTGCCCAGGCTGGAGTACAGTGGCACAATCTCAACTCACTGCAACCTTCGCCTCCCAGGTTCAAGCGATCCTATCTCAGCCTCCTTAGTAGCTGGGACCACAGGCATGTGCCACCACGCCTGGCTAGTTTTTGCATTTTTAGTAGAGAAAGGGTTTCACCATGTTGGCCAGGCTGGTCTCAAACTCCTGACCTCAAGTGATCCATCTGCCTCAGCCTCGCAGTGCTGGCATTACAGACGTGAGCTACCGCACCCAGTCCCTAACCTCTGTACTTCAGTTAAACAACTCTGCCAGGAGACCCAGCTACCCAGCCAGACATTTTAGTATCAGATATAGACTTGTCGATAGATTGGATACAATGACATAGTAACAGCAAACAAAATATATATATATATTTTTTTTTTTGTTTGTTTGTTTGTTTGTTTTTGAGATGGAGTCTTGCTGTTGCCCAGGCTGGAATGCAGTGGTACAATCTCTGCTCACTGAAACCTCCACCTCCTGGGTTCAAGCGATTCTCCTGCCTCAGCCTCCAGAGTAGCTGGGATTACAGGCGCCCGCCACCTCCCCTAGCTAATTTTCGTATACTTAGTAGAGACGGGGTTTCTCCATGTTGGCCAGGCTGGTTTCGAACTCCTGACCTCAGGTGATCCACCCTCCCTGGCCTCCCAAAGTGCTGAGATTACAGGCGTGAGCCATTGTGCCCAGCATGCAAAATGTATCTCGTATTTGAACAAAAAAAGTAGTTGACATTGCGACAAGTGCTTTTCTCCTAAAGAAATGATCAGAAGTACAAAAGTGATGTACTTTCAACTATCATTCATCTCTTCTAAGCTCTGAAATACAAAGGTACCAACTATCCAATTTATACACCAAGTAAGCTATATAGACTTTACACATCCCTTAATTATCTTTTCTAGATACAAGTTTCCTTTAATTATCCTTGTAATAAAGTTTCTAGTTCAACATACAGGCTAAAGTTCTTACTAATTTTAAAACTTTTTAACTATAGAAACTAATGTTGTATAACAGAAATAACTGATACATGACATTTAAAAGCAAATACAAATTTTTTTTTTTTTTGACAGTCTCGCTCTGTCACCCAGGCTGGAGTGCAGTGGCGCGATCTTGGCTCACTGCAACCTCTGCCCCCTACCCCTGCCCCACCCCAGGTTTCAAGTGATTCTCCTGCCTCAACCTCCCCAGTAGCTGGGATTACAGGTACCTGCCACCATGCCCGGCTAAATTTTTGTATTTTTAGCAGAGACTAGGTCTCACCATGTTGGCCAGGCTGGTCTCAAACTCCTGACCTCAAGTGATCTGCCCACCTCGGCCTCCGAAAGTGCTGAGATTACAGGCGTGAGCCACTGGGTCTGGCCTAAAAGCAAATATAACTTTCTTAAGCCTGGTCTGGATTTTTGGGGTTTTTTTCCCCCTTGCCTCAAATCTCCTTTTTGAAGGCCTGGCCTGGATTTAAATTCTACTAGCAACAGGATAATTTATCTCCTGAAAAATTTCTGGAACTGTATCATGTCCTAAAATTAACAAACCTATTCTCAACCCTCAAAAAAACGTGAGTCTCACCTTATCTTTCCTCCTACAAAATCACTACCAAAATGTATTTCCTAAAAATTCCTAACCACATAGAAGTGAATCTCTACCCTTGCACTCAGTACTTACATCAGTATCTGTGTTTGTATACTCATTAAAATGCACATCAAGACCTAATATACTTAAAGTGGTAAAATTTACATTCTAGTTATTTTCCAAAATATTCTCACTCATTTTATATTAATAAAAACAGCTCTACCTTCCCCTCCCTACAAAAAACAAAATAGGGCCCAGGAAGGGCATTAACTAATAATGAACTATGGACTGGTTTAAATTGGAATCTTACTAAGATTTTTTTCTCAAAATTCAAAACTTGGAGGCTGGGCACGGTGGCTCACACCTGTAATCCCAACACTTTGGGAGGCCAAGGGGGCAGATCACAAGGTCAGGAGATAGAGACCATCCTGGCTAACATGGTGAAACCCCATCTCTACTAAAAATACAAAAAATTAGCTGGGCGTGGTGGCACGCGCCTGTAATATCAGCTACTTGGGAGGGTGAGGCAGAAGAACTGCTTGAACCCAGGAGGCGGAGGTTGCAGTGCACTGATACCGCACCACTGGACTCCAGCCTGGGTGACAGAGCGAAACTCCATCTCAAAAAAAAAAAGAAATTTGGAAACCAGATTTTTCTACAGAATTCATTTTAGATCACTTATCAGTAGTGATGATGATTTCCCCATGTATTCCAGGACTTGTGCATTACACATGATGAACATTCCTCCTATCTCTCTAACGTACTTGTTTACTCCTTTCTAGATCATGCCTTGGGATACCCTAACTAACTTCACAATCACAACCTTCAGAATTGGGAATAAATCACCTAACACAACCAGACCACACTTTCCATCTTGGTAATAAGTTTCACACCCCAACATGGGGTGCTTCAGGAACTCTTTGAGCTTCAAGTGTTAGATTATATTCTCCTAAATGCAGTCCATATTTTACCAATTACATAAACTCAAAATTTATCTGTATTGCAAGCTTATACATACGTGGCTGTCCCTAGATCTAAATAATTTAAATGTGAAAATAATTACCAACAGATCAAAACTTAAACCAGACATATTGAAGATTTATACTTTAATTTTTAAATAATCACATATGAACCAAAAACACTATTTCTTTCTTATTAAAACTTTTTTCTTTCAGTTCTGGTAAGAGACTGAATTCAGATTTAGATTATAGCTCAGATTAATTTTTAACTCAACAATGTTTATTAGAAGGCAACTAATTTTTATTTTTATTTTTTCAAGGGAACAACAGAACCACAAGCATTAGCGAAAGATGAATTCTCTTTGAAGTTTTGAATGTTTGAACCAGATTTGCATCATATTGATGATGGTCCCTTGTGATAAACTTGTTTCTTTTGGATAATTTTCAACCTAAAATTACTAATTACTGAAAAATCAGATTAATGTATTGTTTTCATAATAATACAGCAAGGTAAAAGTCTGTGTGGAATATATGGAGTGTCACTTGTGCACCATGTAATAATGAATATTTAGAAACAGATTCAACACTGAAACACTTAAAGCAAATTTCAGGGGCTAACTCCACATATTACATATACAAGAAGCACTGGTCAGATTCATTTTAAGTAGTCATAAATAATTTCAAACATTTATTAAAACACATAAATATTAATAGAAAGTCTAGAATTGTGATAATGTTCCCAATTCATTTTTATAATCCAGAATATCGCCTCCCTCCTTCCCTCCAAAAGGCAGGCAAAATCTAACAAAATGGAAAAAAGTACTTAGGCTAATAAGGTAGCAACCTAGTTAATTTTTTCTCTCCAACAGTATTTTAGGGCTTTCTTATTTTACATGGGACGATGCTGGAGTAGAGGGACACATAACACTCTTAAACACATTTAACTTTTTTACTTTATCCAAGTAGAAACTACCATTTTGTTTTTGGCATTTTTAAGCACTCCAAAATGTTTACTAATGTACCCCTCCTCTTCTTTTCAGACAGGATTTGGGATAAATGAACTTTGGCACATATCTAACTCTAGTAACCATATTTTACATATGTACACTTATTCCATATCTATTCCTCAGTTATTTGACAGCATTTTCCACAGTGAAGTAATAAATTCTGTTCATTAGGTTCATTTACAATGAACTACCAGTTAATCTTGGAAAATTTTAGTTTCACAACTTCTGTTAAATTCTATTAAGAATGTTTCTCTTTTGGAGGTAACTGTTGAATTCTGTACTCAAAATTACACATTTGTTTAAATAAATATTCACACAAATTCTCATTTATATCAAGTAGCTGGTTTATATTTAGATTATCTCAAGAGGAGGGGAAACAACCATGTATAGGGATTCATAGAAAAATAAACAATCAGCTGAAAAGGTCTAAGAAAATGTTGACTTTGAAAATTTCACTTATTTTCCTTGAAGTTTTCTACCCTTCCCATCGATGGTAAACCAAGATCATGTAATGGAAAATTTCAAACCAGGGTTAAATTCTAAAGTAAAGCTTCAATTCAAGCCCTTCCCCCACGAGAATTAATTTTCCTGATTTCTCCTTCTCTCACATCTAAGGAGAACATTTTAGGTGATTAAATTTCAGAATTTCAAGGTTCCATCCGGGTTACCTTTATGTCCTTTTCTTTAGGTTCTACCTATTCTACATTTCCTTGTGGAAGTACTTATCACCAGAGGGCTAGGCAAGGCCACATGTCCCTTAATTAGGAGTACAGAGCTAAAAATCTGGTGTCGGATTATTAAATGTGCACAATATTTGGGTGTAATTGGCATTTTAAAAATTCAGTAATGCCCATTATAAATAGCTTATCTGGACAGACTCAATAATAAAAATAACTGGTTAAAATAAAAAGAACCACCTGTTTAATAACATAAATATCTTGATAAGAATGAATCACTGTGACCTGGGAGAGTTTAGAAATTCTTGAGTTAGTTACAACAACATGGTGACAGGTTTTTCAAGGTACTTTCTAAACTCAGCAAGCCACTGGGCTCCAACTGCTCCATCCACCACCCGGTGATCACAACTGAGTGTAACAGACATCATGCTAGCCACATCAAACCTAGAAAAAGAAAAACATTTTAGATATTCTGAAATAAAAGACTGCATTTCAGCCAGTAACCACCCAAATGCTCACTCCTACCCTATAATCCCAACCAGGTAATATTTCCTATCTACTCTTCCAGTCTCCTATACCTTTAGCTCAAATTAACAGCTTGAAGAAACAGACCAGATACCTGGAGTAGGAGTGGGCAATGGGCCAAATCCTGCCCTCTGCCTATTTTTATTGATTAAAGGTTTACTGCAATTCATTTATGTCTTGTTTATGCCTCCTTTCATATTACAATGGCAGAGTATTTGCAACAGTGGCCATATGTCCCAGAAAGCCTAAAATACTTACTATATGACTAAAAAAAAAAAAAAAAATGTGCTGACTCCTCACCTAGAATAAGGCTTTCCATCTCAAATAGGACTAACTGCATTTAGTAAAGAAAAGTTGCTGCCTTGAAGAATTTTATCATATATATATAATTTTATTTGAAGATGCAATATACCGTGCCAATAACTATATATAAAACTGAGACTCTGGCCAGGCACAGTGGCTCATTCCTGTAATCCCAGCACTTTGGAAGGCTGAGGTGAGCAGATCACTTGAGGTCAGAAGATCAAGACCAGCCTGGCGAACATGGTGAAACAACATATCTACTAAAAATACAAAAATTAGCTGAGTGTGGTAGTACACATCTGTAATCCCAGCTACACGGGGGCTGAGGCAAGAGAACTGTTTGAACCCGGGAGGCGGAGATTGCAGTGAGCTGAGATGGCACCACTGCACTTCCGCCTGGGTGACAGAGTGAGTGAGACTCCATCTCAAACAAACAAACAAACGAAAACACTGATACTCAAAAACAGGTATGGTTGACCCTCCATATATCCATGGGTTCTGAATCCATATATTCAACCAACCATGGATCAAAATATCCAGAAAGTAAACAATTCCACAAATGTCCATAAGCATAACTTGGAATTTGCTGCACACTGGGTACTACACTGGATCCATGTGAATGAAGCGCTGTTTAGGTACTGTATTATTATAAGTCGAGATTAAAGTATACAGAAGAATGTGTGTAGGTTATATGCAAATACTATATCATATTATATCGGGACTTGAGCATTGTGGATTACAATATTCAAAGGGGTTCCTGGAGCCAATCCCCTGAGGATACCACAGGACAAGTGTATACTGTAATAAAAATTAGCTTATGACTTCCCCTCTATTTTGGCACTTACCCTTTTTCATTATCTGCTGGAACCAGTTTATCCTCTGAAGCACCAATTGCCAAAATACATGCTTGAGGTGGGTTAATAATAGCAGAGAAATTCTTAATTCCAAACATTCCTAAATTGGAGATCGTAAAAGTGCCACCCTAGAGGAAATAATATTAAAAATAAATAATATTGTTTGTCAACATAAATCAGAAAACTTGACAAATGTTCTGTGAAAAGACCTTAAGCTAAAAAGGTGCAAGGTCTTAAGAAAGGTCTGAATGGAATACATATTACTGAAGATACACAACCATTACAATATGAACAAAAATGACAGCTGGAAAATGTCTTATTTTCAGATAGTATCTTCTTTTGGATATGTGATTCAATTTTTCTTTATTTTCAGAGCCGTGTGTCAATAAGAGTTACATGGCAAGGCTAGGTGCGGTGGCTCATGCCTGTAATCCCAGCACTTTGGGAGACCGAGGTGGGTGGATCATGAGGTCAAGAGATCGAGACCATCCTGGCCAACATGGTGAAACGCCGTCTCTACTAAAAATACAAAAAATTAGCCGGGCGTGGTGGCGGGCCTGTAGTCCCAGCTACTCGGGAGGCTGAGGCAGGAGAATCACTTGAACCTGGGAGATGGAGGTTGCAGTGAGCTGAGATTGTGCCACTGTACTCCAACCTGGCGACAGAGTGAGACTCCATCTCAAAAAAAAAAAAAAAAAAAAAAAAAANCCCAGCACTTTGAGAGGGTGAGGCAGGCGGATCATTTGAGGTCAGGCGTTTGAGACCAGCCTGGCCAATATAGTGAAACCCTGTCTCTACTAAAAATACAAAAAAAAATAAAAATAAAAAAATTAGCCAGGCGTAGTGGCACGTGCCTATAATACCAGCTACTCAGGAGGCAGAGGCAGAGGCAGGAGAATTGCTTGAACCTGGGAGGCAGAGGTTGCAGTGAGCCAATATTGCGCCATTGCACTCCAGCCTGGGTGACAAGAGTGAGACTCTGTTTCAAAAAAAAAAAAAAAAAAAAAAAAAAAAAAAGAATTATATCGCAGAATCAAAAGGTGAAAAATGTAATACATGCATTATGCAAACCTTAAAAATAACATAATTAGAAAGCAATAATCAACACCTTACCTGGAATTCGTGTGGCTGTAGTTTACCCTCTCTTGCTTTGGCTGCTAAAGAAACAACATCATTGGCAATGGTTTCCAGTCCTTTTATATGTGCATTAAACACAATAGGTGTGATGAGTCCTGCAGGAGTACTGACTGCAACACTGACATCAACAACATGATTTCTGTTTAAAAAGAAAAATAAATGTAATCAAAAACTGTTTATTAAGAGCCTATGTGCCAGGTTAACCAAGAATACTTATATTTACTTCAAAAATTTTTTGAACCAATGTGTGTGTTATTGTTCAGCCATATATGATGTCTATCCTAATTTTTAAATTTTGCTATGCCCTCTCCTTGACTTGTAGTTATTAAAAATGAAAGAGAGAGCTGGGAACAGTGGCTCACGCCTGTAATCCCAGCACTTTGGGAGGCTGAGGTGGGCGGATCACTTGAAGTCAAGAATTTGAGACCAGCCTGGCCAGCATGACGAAACTCTGTCTCTACTAAAAATACAAAAGGTATTGGTGGTGCACACCTGTAGTCCCAGCTACTCAGGAGGATGAGGCAGGAGAACCGCTTGAACCTGGGAGGCGGAGGTTGCAGTGAGCTGAGATTGTGCCACTGCACTCCAGCCTGGGCAACAGAGCGAGACTCCATCCCCCAATACTGCCCCTGCCCCCGACCCCACCACCCACCAAGAAAAAATACAAGAGAAATGTGTCAGCAGCAGTAGCTTGGTTTCACACATATCATCTAACATCCCCTGCCATCTGCCTTTACCCACACATGAATGCCACCAATCAAAACTCCTTGGATTTTGAGTGGAAGTACATTGGCTGGAGTTGAGTCTCTACAGGTAGTTTGAGCAGATGAAAGTAAGAGTGGAGGGAAAGAACTGCATTGTAGCAAGAAAAAGGAGTGCTCAGGATACATGGGTGGTGGTACCTCAGAAGTACGTAAAAGTAAGGGTTCCCAATCTTTTTTTTTTTTTAACACAAAATCAGATCTTGTATTGTCATCAAGTACAGAGTTCCAATCTTTTCTACAGCAGGTGCCCCTATGCATCTGGATCTTATCTCAGAATACCTTTTTAACACTGAAAATACTCAAATTACTTTAAAAAAGAGAGAAACTATACTGAAATTCAGTTATCAAACTGTTCAAAAAACAAAATTATGACAAATATGCTTCTGTATTCACTCAATAATAAGATCTTGTTGCAGGTCTAATAATGGCAATCACTTTGAAGCAGGCATGAACAAAATAACATTTTGAGATATATACAACTACAATGAGATATGAAAATAACTGATTTTTACTGGTCACCAGACACAAGTACTGTTAACATTTGATCTGTTCTCTACATTTATAAAAGGAGGAAATGCTAAATGTTAGTAGAGGTTAGTTAAAAAAAAAAAAAAAGGTGATTCCCCCCCGGCCCCGCCCCAACTGAAGTTCACAAGCTGATGGATTTTATCCATGGTCTCCTTGGGGTCTGCGTAAGGGCCCCTGCTACTGTTCTGTAATCGAGAAAAAGTTAAGGCTTCACATAAAGGCACAGCTCTGCCTCCAAAGAACTCCAGCTCTCTCTAGGCACAAGCTCCAAAAAGATCAATGGGTACCAAATCCCCCAATTTGCCTAAGTTGGCTGGAGAAGGATTTTGTCACTTGCAAAAAAACACAGGGACCTGCTCTAATAAAAATACAGTGTATGACTCATTAATTACCACAGGACTCTAGCCAAGGTATCACACAGCAAATACTGCTTTCTTGATTAAATTATTACAATATTGCTTGTTCCGTCATCCCCCCTTTGAGACAGTAAGGATAGTGTTCCCTATATTGTTTACCACTGAATCCAGTAAAGAGTACATGTTAAAAAAATGCTGAATGAGTATATGAACAAGTAAATGAATGGTGTTTGGTTAGAATTAACAGACAATCTCAATCCCTTCATCTAAGTATAGAAATATCTTGATATTGCAGGTTCAGTTCCAGAACACCAAAATAATACTGCAATAAAGCGAGTCACATGAATTTTCTGATTTCCTAGTACATATGAAAGTTATGCTTAACACTACACTGTTGTCTACTAGGAGTGCAATAGTATTATGACTAACAAAAAACCAATGTATATACCTTAATTTAAAACTACGTTATTGCTAAAATATGCTAAAAAGCACCTGAACTTTTAGCTAATTGTAATTTTTTTGCTGGTAGAAGATCCTGCCTTGATGTTGATGGCTGCCGACTGATGAGGATTATGGTTGCTGAAGACTGAGTGGCTGTAGCAGTCTCTTAAGATAACAATGAAGTTTGTCCCACTGATTGACTCTTCTTTTCACAGAAGATTTCTCTGTAGCATGCAGTGCTGTTTGACAGCATTTTAACCATGGAATTTCTTTCAAAACTAGAGTCAGTGCTCTCAAATCCTGCAGTTGCTTTTTCAACTAAATTCATAGGATACTCTAAATCCTCTGTTGTAATTTCAACAATGTTCACAGCTTCTTTACCAGGAGTAGATTCTAGTTCAAGAAACCACTTTCTTTTCCTCTCCATAAGAAGCAGCTACTCATCCATTCAAGTTTTATCATGAGATTGCAGCAATTCATTCCCATCTTCAGGCTCCACTTCTAATTCTAGTTATCTTGCTGTTTCTACCAACATCTGCAGTTAATTCCTTTACTAAAAAGTCTTTGAACATCTCAAAGTTACCCACGAGGGCTGGAATCAGCTTCTTCCAAACTGCTGTTAATGATGGATCACTTTCAGAAGGTTTTCAATTTACTTTGCTCAGATCCATCAGAGGAATCACTATGTATGGCAACTATAGCCCTAAAATAAATTTCTTTTTTTTTTTTTTTTCCTGAGATGGAGTCTTGCTCAGTCGCCCAGGCTGGAGTACGGTGGTGCGATCTCGGCTCACTGCAAGCTCCGCCTCCTGGGTTCACGCCATTCTCCTGCCTCAGCCTCCCAAGTAGCTGGGGCTACAGGCGCCTGCCCCTACACCCGGCTAATTTTTTTGTATTTTTAGTAGAGAAAGGGTTTCACCATGTTAGCCAGGATGGTCTCAATCTCCTGAGCTCGTGATCCACCCGTCTCGGCCTCCCAAAGTGCTGGGATTACAGGCGTGAGCCACCACACTCGGCCAAATAAATTTCTTAAACAATAAGACTCAAAAGTCAAAATTAGTCCTTGATCCATGGGCTACAGCATGGATGCTGTGTTAGCAGGCATGAAAATAACCTCAATCTAGGCTGGGCGTGATGGCTCACACAATCCCACAACTTTGGGGCTGAGACAGGCAGATCACCTGAGGTCAGGAGTTCGAGACCAGCCTGGCCAACATAGTGAGATCCAGTCTCTACTAAAAATACAAAAATTAGCTGGGCCTGGTGGCAGGCACCTGTAATCCCAGCTACTTGGGAGGCTGACGCAGGAGAACTGCTTGAACCCGGGAGGCCGAGGTTGCAGTGAGCAGAGACCGTGCCACTGCAGTCCAGCCTGGATGACAGAGTGAGACTGCATCTCAAAAAAAAAAAAAAAAAAAGAAAAGAAAAGAGAACTTCAATCTTGTACATGTCCATCAGAGCTCTTGGATGGGCAAGTGCATTGTCTACAAGCATAAATTTTGAAAGGCATCCTTTTTTCTGAGCAGTAGGCCTCAACAGTGGGCTTAAAATATTCAGCAGACCATGCTGTAAACTGTCATCAGGCTTTGTTGTTCCATATATAGCATAGGCAGAGCAGATTTAGAATAATTCTTAAGGGCCCTAAGATTTTCAGAATGGTAAATGAGCACTGGCCTCAACTTGAAGTCACCAGCTGTATTACTGCTAACAGAATCAACCTGTCCTTTGAAGCTCTAGAGCAAGGTATGGACTTTTCCTCTCTAGCTATGAAAGTCCTGGATGGCATCTTCTTCCAATATAAAGCTGTTTCATCAATTATCTTAGCTATATCTTCTGAATAATTTGTACTTCACCCTGTACTTTTATGTTATTATGGCCTCCTTTCCTTCAACCTCATGAACCAACCTCTGCTAGCCTCAAACTTCTGTTACGCAGCTTCCTCACCTCTATTGGCCTTCAAAGAATTGAAGAGAGTTAGGGCCTTGCTCTGAATGCTTTGGCCTAAGGGAATGCTGTACCTGGTTTAATCTTTTATCTAGACCACTCAAAACTTTCTCCATATCAGCAACAAGGCTGTTTCACTTTCTTGTCATTCATGTGTTCACCAGGATAGTACTTTTCATTTCCTTCAAGAACTTTTTCTTTGTATTCACAAGTTGGCTGTTTGGCACAAGAAGCCTAGCTTTCAACCTATCTTGGCTTTTGACATGCCTTACTCATTGAGCTGAATCATTTCTAGCTTTTAAAGTAAGAGACATGAAAGTCTTCCTTTCACTCAAACACTCAGAGGCCATTGTAGAGTTACTAATTGGCCTGATTTCAGTTTTATTGTGTCTCAGGGAATAGGGAGGCCCAAGGAAAGGGAGAGAGACAGAGGAACAGCTGGTTGATAATTCTATCAACCAGTCAGAACACATGCAAAATTTATCAATGAAGTTTGCCATCTTATATGGGCATGGTTCATGGGGCATCGAAACAATTACAATGGTAACATCAAAGATCCTTGATCACAGGTCACCATAACAGATAGAATAATAAAGTTTGAAATACTCTAGGAATTGCCAAAATGTGACACAGAGACAGGAAGTGAGCACATGCTGTTGGAAACATGGTGCCATCAACTTGCTTGACAGAGGATTGCCACAAGCCTTCAATTTATAAAAAAGCTCAATAAATCAAAGTGCAATAAAGTGAGATCTTACAAGTAGATGGCTCTCACTTCACACCCACACAGTAACAAGTATTGATGAAGACATAAAGAAACTGGAACACTTATCCACTATTGGTGGGAAGGTAAAACAGTGTAACTGCTTTGAAAAATAATGTACAAGTTTCTCTAAAAATTAAACATACTTTTACCCTATGACTCAGATATTCCATTCCTAGGAATCTACTGAAGAAAAATAAAAATACATGTCCACACAAATAATTGTATGTAAATATTCATAGTAGCATCATTCATAATAGCAAAAAACTGGAAAACAAATGTTAATCAACTGGTGAATGATAAAGAGGTACACTGAATACGATTAAACACTATTCAGCAAGAAAAAAAATAAACTACAGATACATGCTACAACACAGATGAGTCTCAGAAACATTTCGCTAAGTGAAAGAAAGCAAATGCAAAAGACCACATATTTTATTATTCCATTTCTTTTTTTTGAGACGGAGTCTCACTCTGTCACCCAGGCTGGAGTGCAGTGGCAGGATCTCGGCTCACTGTAAGCTCCACCTCCTGGGTTCACGCCATTCTCCTGCCTCAGCCTCCCCAGTAGCTACAGGCGCCTGCCACCACGCCTGACTAATTTTTGTATTTTTAGTAGAGACGGGGTTTCACTGTATTAGCCAGGCTGGTCTTGATCTCCTGACCTCATGATCTGCCCACCTCGGTCTCTCAAAGTGCTGGGATTACAGGCATGAGCCACCGCGCCCAGCCTATGATTCCATTTCTATAAAAGGTCTAGAAAATACAAATCTATAGATTCAAGCACTAGAACAGATTGCCCAGGGGCTGAAGGTGAAAATAAGAATTTACTATAAATAAGCATGACTGATCTTCTGGGGGTGATGGAAATTTCTAAAATAAGATTGTGGTAAAGACTGCATAATTCCGTACCTTCAACAAAAATCAAGAAATTGTACACTTAGAGCAGGTACATTTTATGATATGTAAGATGGCAAATTAAAGTGTTAAAAAGTGTCAACATGCGGCCAGGCACAGTGGCTCATGCCAAAATCCCAGCACTTTGGGAGGCTGAGGCAGGCAGATCACGAGGTCAAGAGATTGAGACCATCCTGGCCAATACGGTGAAATCCCATCTCTACTACAAATACAAGAATTAGCTGGGTATGGTGGCGTGTGCCTATAATCCCAGCTACTCAGGTGGCTGAGGCAGGAGAATCGCTCGAACCTGGGAGGCGGAGGTTGCAGTGAGTCGAGATAGCACCACTGTACTCCAGCCTGGCAACAGAGTAAGACTCCACCTCAAAAAAAAAAAAAAGTGTCTATATGCTGGCACAGAGGGGAATTAAAGGAATATTAAAAAAAAACAAAAAAAAAACAAAAAAAAAACCTGCCTCTATCTAGATTTTAAGTATCCTGTATTTATATTTAAGGAATATAAATTCCTTGAATGTTTGCTGCTGTGACAATCATCATGGTGGCCATAGCATGGAAAAGGAATGCATCTAAAAGCAAGGAACAGGAAAGCCCAAACAGCATCCTAAAAGGAGATAACTGAAAGGTATGTTCAGTAACAGTGGCTAACTCAGAATAGCACAAGAAGAGGGGTTTAGAGAGGTACAATAGTTAAAAATAGGCCTTGAATGAATTACTGAAGACTGTCAATGCCTTAAGCAAGCTATTTCTGCCAGGCTCCAGAAAACTCTCCGTGAGTCAGTAATATGAATAATGCTGAAAACAGGAAGACTAATTTAAAGTCTGTTTAGTGGGATGAATGGTGGCCCTCCAAAAGATAAGTCTTTGTCCTAATCCCTGGAATCTATCAATGTGACCTTATTTGGAAAAAGGTCTCTGGAGGTATAATTAGGATCCTGAGATAAGATCATCCTGTATTATCTGAGTGACCCTAAATCCAATGCCAACAGTCCTCTTAAGAGAAGAGAAAATACAGACACAGAGGAGAAGGCCATGTAAAGATGGAAGAAGAGACTGGAGTTATGCAATCACAAACCACTAAATGCCTAGAAACACCAGAACTGGAAAAGGCAAGGAAGGATTCTTCTCTATAGTCTTTGGAGGGAATGCATTGCCCCTGCTGAAAAGCTGATTTCAGACTTGTTTCCAGAACTGTGAGAGAATAAATTTGTTTTAATCCATCAATTTTGTGGTCATTAATAATGGTAGCCCTAGAAAACTATACAGTTTATAAAGAATATTATATGCCCAGATGTTCTCCAAGAGAAGAATGACCAAGGAAAAGTTAGAACCAAGAGTTTACCCAATAGGTTTGATCAGATTAAGAAATGGTTTAATGGTTTCTGAAACTCCTCTCCTAGCTTATGGAGTTTCAGAAAGAATTCACACGTACATAGAAAACTAGCCTTCCCTAAAGCAATTATTAAAATCAATTAGGTTAGCATTCATGGTATAACACATGTCTTAGTCATACACAATTATTTTCATAGGCATACAAATATTAACACTGGACACACACATACTCTAAAAAGATTAACCAGGCCGGGCGCAGTGGCTCAAGCCTATAATCCCAGCACTTTGGGAGGCCGAGAAGGGCAGATCACGAGATCAGGAGATCGAGACCATCCTGGCTAACACGGTGAAACCTGGTCTCTACTAAAAATACAAAAAAAAATTAGCCGGGCGAGGTGGCGGGCACCTGTAGTCCCAGCTACTCGGGAGGCTGAGGCAGGAGAATAGCATGAACCCAGGAGGCGAAGCTTGCAGTGAGCTGAGATCGCACCACTGCACTCTGGGGACAGAGCAAGACTCCGTCTCAAAGAAAAAAAAAAGGTTAACCAAATATAAATTTATATTTATTTGTTATTTTTTGAAATACAGTCTCACTCTCACTCAGGCTGGAGTGCAGTGGCGCGATCCTGGCTCACTGCAACCTCCACCTCCCAGGTTCGAGCAATTCTCCTGCCTCATCTTCCCGATTAGCTGGGACTACAGACGTGTACCACCACACCTGGCTAATGTTTTTTTTTTGTTTTTTTTGTTTTTTGTATTTTTAGCAGAGAGAGGGTTTTGCCATGTTGGCCAGGCTGATTTCAAACTCCTGACCTCAGGTGATCCACCTGCCTTGGCCTCCCAAAGTGCTGGGATTACAGGTGGGAGCCACCTTGCCCAGCCCCAAATATGGATTATTTGTGCTATAATCAATTTGGGAGGATGATGTTATGTGTGTGTATGTAGGAAGGGCATAACAAAGCTACCTTTTTTTTCTCTCTAGTCCCAAGACTGGAGCTAAAGCTAAATATTAATGTTCTTTAACAGGAAGTCAGTCAATAAAATAAATGAAAAACTCATAAAAGGCAACAGAAAAATATTTGGAAATCTGCAGGTAAATAAATACCAGAATAAACAATAGTTTAAAAGTTGTGTTTAAGGGCCAGGCATGGTAGCTCACGCCTGTGATCCCAGCACTTTGGGAGGCCAAGGTGGCAGATCACAAGGTCAGGAGTTCAAGAACAGCCTGGCCAATATGGTGAAACCCCATCTCTACTAAAAATAAAAAAAAATTACCTGGGAGTGGTGGCTCATACCTGTAATCCCAGCTACTCGGGAGGCTGAGGTAGGAGAATTGCTTGAACCTGGGAGGCGGAGGTTGCAGTGAGCCAAGATCGTGCCACTGCACTCTAGCCTAGGTGACAGAGAGAGACTCTGTCTCCCCAAAAAAAAAAAAAAAACTGTTGTGTTTGCCTCCTGGGAACTGACCTCTTATTAAGGGAACAGTATTCCAACCTAAATTTAATATTAAAATTTTTTTTTTTTTTGAGGTAGAGTTTTGCTCTTATCACCCAGACTGGACTGCAATGGCACAATCTCAGCTCACTGCAACCTCTGCTTCCTGGGTTCAAGCAATTCTCCTGCCTCAGTTTCCCAAGTAGCTGAGATTACAGGCACGCACCACCACGGGACCCAGCTAATTTTTGTATTTTTACTAGAGACAGGGTTTCATCATGTTGGCCAGACTGGTCTTGAACTCCCGACCTGAAGTGATCCACCCGCCTCGGCCTCTCAAAGTGCTGAGACTATAGGTGTGAGCCCGGCCCTAAAATATGAATAAATATTAGTAAGTGTGGTATAATATATACTTGGGTCTTTGTTCCCATGTTGCCAGTTCCTGTCATAGAGACCCTAAAACTGGAATTTCCTGAGTGATAGGAGTATCTTTTGTTATTTATAACGAGCCCCTTATATAATAAGCTCCATTGTGGATATTTACGGCAGGATCCCTGCGTAACCTCGGGACAGGGCCAGTCACTAGAAGGGTCAAAATGACTAGAGGATTAGAGAGTTGGAACTTTTAGCCCTACCTACTGACCTAAGGGACAGGGGAGGGAGATGTAGGCTGGAGATCCTGGAGATCAAGCTCTACAAAGACTTTTTTTCCCCTTTCCTTTTTCTCCCCAGCCCCCTCTATCAAGACTCTTCAACAAGATTTAATGAGCTTCCAGTTGCTGAACTGTGGAAGTACTGGAAGGGTGGTATGCCCAGAGTGGATACGGAAGCTCTGCACCACCCCACCTCATACCTCGCCCTAGCCATCTCTTCATCTGGTGTTCACCCGTATCCTTTGCAATATCCTTTATAATAAACATAAGTGTTTCCCCAAATTCTGTGAATTGTCCTAGCAAGTTAATCAAACCCAAGAAAGAGGTCACAGGAACCAGTTTGTAGCCAGTCAGTTACAAGTATGAGTGGCCTACACTTTTGACTGGCATCTGATGTGAGGGCAGTCTTGTAGGACCGAGCCCTCAATCTTTGGGATCTGACACTATCTACAGGTAGACAGCACCAAAATTGAATTTAATTGAATTAGAGGAGTTCACTGCAGAATTCACTGCTTGGCTGGTGTGTGGGGAAACCCTCCCCACCCCTGCCTCTACTCATCTGGTCACAGAATTGGTGCTGTGACTGTGTGACAGTAGAGTACAAAGGAAAAAAGTTTGTTTGTTTCCTTTCAGAATAAGAATAACATAAAAGCATCTACATATTAGAAAACGAATAGGCTTAGGAGTCAGAATCTTAGTTCTAATCACAGTCCTAACACTAACTTATTAACTCAGGCAAGTTACTTAACTCACTGAGCCTCAGTTTCTTCATCTAGAGATGGAAGTGAAAGCACTTATATCATAAGGTGGTCATGAGAATTAAATGAGATAAAAGAGACACAATGAGTACCATACTACTCTATACCATCATAATATTAACAAGTACTCGTTTTAATTTTGCCCCTGAAGCTCAGGAGAACTCATGGGTGAATGAAAATCATCTATTTAACCCTACTTTGTGACAGTCATTATCAACTTAATTACACGTATTTGTTCACTAATCTCCCTTTGCTGAACTCATACAAAGAATCTACAGCCTTTACAAGCTAAATCCAGCAGTATCTCAGGCTGGGCACAGTGGCTCACACCTGAAATCCCAGAACTTTGGGAGGCCAAGGCTGTAGAACTGCTTGACCCCAAGAGTTCAAGACCAGCCTGGACAACAGAGCAAGACCCTGTCTCTTTAAAAAATAAATAAAAAACAACAACAAAAACAAGGTTGAAAATTGGAGCCAGAAAGGAAAAAAAGTAAAAAGCAGTATCTCATAAATATTTTTGTGTTGTTTTCAAGTTGTTTGACCTATGTAAGCGATCTGCCTCTCTGTATTCCATTTATCCTTATCCCCTCAACTCCTATTCACATATTAAATAAGAAAACTAGTGATGGATATATATCGTCCCCAGTTATACTTACTGTCTTATAACTGTGTCCATCCAAGAAGAATTTGCTTCGGGAACTTTTAAACATGCCAAAGCTGAAGCTTTTATGATGAAGTCATTGACAGAAATTTTGCTTCTCCCTTCTAAAATCTGGAAAGACAAGAACAACTGTAGTTTCCTTTTTTTTTTTTTTTAAATTTTAATTTTAAGTTTCAGGGTACATGTGCAGGATGTACAAGTTTATTATATAGGTAAACATGTGCCATGGTGGTTTGTTGCACCTGTCAACCCATCACCTAGGTATTAGGCCTCACATGCATTAGCTATTTTTCCTAATGCTCTCCCTCCCCGGACAACTGTAGTTTCTAAATTCTCTCACCAAAGAGTAAAACTGTATAATCTTGAGAAAAGGAGGAGGAGAAAGAGAATATACAAATACCCTGAGGTAGAAAGAAACAAATGAAACCAAACATTGGTTCCTTCATCTTTTTAAATGCAGACTCTTACAGCTGTTTTCTGGTAAGTACTGCTTTAGCATATCCCATAAGTTATGGTATATTATGTCATAATTTTCATTCATCTCAACAATAACAAAATTTGGTTCTTTGAAAAGATCAACCAAATGACAATCACAATGATAAATGTTTAGTTAGACTGACCAAGAAGAGGAGAGAAGACCAGAATTCCTAAAATTAGGAGTGAAATAGGGGACATTACTATTTACCTTACAGAAGTAAAAAGAATTATAGGGAATACTATGAACGACCATACAGACATAAGCTACCAAAACTGAACCAAGGAGAAACAAACACTCCGAACAGACCTATAACTAACAAAGAGATTGAACTGGTAATTTAAAAACTACCCACATAGAAAAGCTTAGACCCAAATGGCTTCACCAGTATTCTACCAAACATTAAACAAGAATATCAATTCCTCACAAATTCTTTTAAAGAAAAATCAAAGAAGAGCAAGAAACACTTCCCCACACATTCTATAAGACCGATATTAGCCTGATACCAAAACCAAAGATGACATTAGAAGAAAAAAAAAAAAAAAACTACAATAATCTCTTACGAATATAGATGTAAAAATCTTCAGCAAAACGCTAGCAAATAAAATCCAGCAATATATAAAAAGGATCATTCACCATGATCAAATGTGATTTATCCCAAGAATGCAAATTTCCATTAACATCTGAAAAATCAATTAACGTAATAATGTCCTAATAGAATACAGGACAAAAAACACATAACCATCTCAACAGACACAGAAAAAGCATTTGATAAAATTCGCATTTGATAAAATTCAATACCCCTTTTCATGATCAAAACACTCTTACTAACTAGGAACCAGAAGGAACTTGCTCAACCTGATCTAGGGAAACCTCACAACTATTTAATGATCAAAGACCAAGATCAAGAACAAGACGAGATGTCCACTTCTGCTACACCTATTCAATATTGGCTAGAGGTGCCAGCCAGAGTAATTAGGCAAGAAAGGAAATAAAAGGCATACAAGTCAAAACGGAAAAAGTACAATTATCTCTATTTGCAGATAACATTATCTTGTTTACAGAAAATCCTAAGAAATACACTAAAAAACTGTAAGAACTTCAGCAAGTTTGCAGGATACAAGGTCAATATAGATCCCATTCCAGCAGGCATACAAAAAGAAAGATCAATATAGAAAAATCAATTGTTATCTCGATTGATTGCTCAGAGTCAGTTATACATATAACTCCTTTTCTACTCTTTCCCCACTTCTCACTAGTATAGCTGACTAGTCTTAAAAAAAAATCAATCATACCTTTATATAGTAGCAATGAACAATCTGAAAATGAAATTTAGAAAACAATTCCACTTAGAGTAATATTAAAAAGAATAAAATACCTAGGAATAAGTTTAACAAATGCAAATTTAGAGTGCAAAACTTACACTCTGAAAAACTATAAAAAAATTGTTAAAAGAGACTGAAGAACACTCAACTAAATACAGGGGCATCTACATGTTCACGGATGAAAAGACAGTATTCTTCGGATGGCAACACTTGCCAAATTGATCAGCAGACACATCCAATCAATCCTTATCAAAATGTTAACTGGCTTCAATGCAGAAATTTACAAGCTAATCCTAAAATTCATTTAGAATTGCAAGGGACTCAGACAAAACAATCTTGAGAAAAAAGAACAAAGACGACTCACATTTCCTGATTTTACAACTTATTACAAAGCTAAAGTAATCAAGACTATGGTACTGGCATAAGGGTATACAGAGATTAATGGAATGGAATTAAGAATCTGGAAATAGGCCAGGCACAGTGGCTCATGGCTGTAATTCCAAACTTTGGGAGGCCGAGGTGGGTAGATCACTTGAGGTCAGGAGTTCGAGACCAACCTGGCCAAATGGTGAAATCCTGTCTCTACTAAAAGTACAAAAATTAGCCAGGCATGGTGGCTCATGCCTGTAATCCCAGCTACTTGGGAGGCTGAGGCACGAGAATTGCTTGAACCTGGAAGGTGGAGGTTGCAGTGAGCCAAGATCACGCCACTGCACCCCAGTCTGGGCAGAGTGAGACTCAGTCTCAAAAATCGGCACAAGACAAAGATGCTCTCCCCCTCACCACTCCTATTCAACACAGTATTAGAAGTTCTGGCCAGGGCAATCAGGCAAGAGAAAGAAATAAAGAGTATTCAAATAGAAAGAGAGGAAGTCAAATTGTCTCTGTTTGTAGATGACATGATTGTATAGTTAGAAAACTCCATCGTCTCAGCCCAGAATCTCCTTGAGCTAATAAGCAACTTCAGCAGTCTCAGGACACAAAATCAATGTGCAAAAATCACAAGCACTGCTATACACCAATAATAGACAAACAGCCAAATCATGAGTGAACTCCCATTCACAACTGCTACAAAGAGAACAGAATACCTGGAATTAATTTTGACAAGGATACCAAGATAAATATTCGATGGAGAAAGATGGTGCTGGGGTGAAAGAAACCAGAAACCTAGGAATACAACTTACAAGGGATGTGAAGGACCTCTTCAAGAACTACAAACCACTGCTCAAGGAAATGAGAGAACACAAAAACAAATGGAGAAACATTCCATGCTCACAGATAAGAAGAATCAATATCATGAAAATGGCCATACTGCCCAAAGTAATTTATAAATTCATTGCTATCCTCATCAAGCAACCATTGACTTTCTTCACAGAATTAGAAAAAAACTACTTTAAATTTCATATGGAACCAAAAAAGGGTCCATATAACCAAGACAATCCTAAGCAAAAAGAACAAAGCTGGAGGCATCATGCTACCTGACTTCAAACTACAATACAAGGCTACAGTAACAAAAACAGCATAGTACTGGCACCAAAACAGATATATAGACCAATGGAACAGAACAGAAGAACAGAGGCCTCAGACATATCGCCACACATCTACAACCATCTGATTTTTGACAAACCTACAAAAACAAGAAATGGGTAAAGGATTCCCTATTTAATAAACGGTGTTGGGAAAACTGGCTAGCCATATGTAGAAAACTGAAACTGGACCCCTTCCTTACACCTTATACAAAAATTAACTCAAGATGGATTAGACTTAAATGTAAGACCTAAAACCATAAAAACCCTAGAAGAAAACCTAGGCCATACCATTCAGGACATAGACATTGGCAAAGACTTCATGACTAAAACACCAAAAGCAATGACAACAAAAGCCAAAATTGACAAATGGGTCGAATTAAACTAAAGAGGTTCTGCACAGCAAAATAAACTATCATCAGAGTGAACAGGCAACCTACAGAATGGGAGACAATTTTTGCAATCTATCCATCTGACAAAGGGCTAATATCCAGAATCTACGAGGAACTTAAACAAATTTACAAGAAAAAAACAAACGACCCCATCAAAAAGTGGGCAAAGGATATGAACAGACACTTCTCAAAAAAAGACATTTATACGGCCAACAAACATATGAAAAAAAGCTCATCATCACTGGTCATTAGAGAAATGCAAATCAAAACCACAATGAAATACCAGAATGGCGATCATTAAAACATCAGGAAACAACAGATGCTGGAGAGAATGTGGAGAAATAGGAGCGCTTTTACACTGTTGGTAGGAGTGTAAGTTAGTTCAACCATTGTGGAAGACAGTGTGGCAATTCCTCAAGCATCTAAACCAGAAATACCATTTGACCCCGAAATCCCATTACTGGGTATAGACTCAAAGGATTATAAATTATTCTACTATAAAGACACATGTACACGTATGTTTACTGCAGCACTGTTCACAATAACGAAGACTTGGAACCAACCCAAATGCCCACCAATGATATGCTGGATAAAGAAAATGTGGCACATATACACCATGGAATACTACGCAGCCATTAAAAAAGGATGAGTTCATGTCCTTTACAGGGACATGGATGAAGCTGGAAACCATCATTCTCAGCAAACTAACACAGGAACAGAAAACCAAACACCGCATGTTCTTACTGTAAGTGCGAGTTGAACAATGAGAACACATGGATGCAGGGAGAGAAACACCACACACCAGGACCTATATATAGGGGGACAAGGGGCTAGGGGAGGGATAGCATTAGCAGAAATACCTGATGTAGATGACGGGCTGATGGGTGCAGCAAACCACCATGGCACGTGTATACCTATGGAACAAACCTGCACGTTCTGCACATGTACCCCAGAATTTAAAGTATAATAAAACAAAACAAAACAAAAAATAACAAGATCAAAAAAAAAAAATCTGGAAATAAAATTCTCACATATATGATTAATTTTGACAAGGATACCAAGATAATTCGATGGGGAAAGATGGTGCTGGGATGAAAGAATAAATGTCCACGTGCAAAACAATGAAGTTAGATTCCTATCTCACACTACCTACAAAAAATTAACTCAAAATACAGCAAAGACCTATATAAGAACTAAAACTATAAAACTGTTACAAGGAAACATAAGTATAAATCTTTATGACCTTAGACTAGGTAATAGTTTCTTAGATATAATACCAAAAGCACAGAAGAAAAAAATAAAGTGGACATAACCAATATTTAAAATCTTGTGCTTCAAAGGACAAGATCAAGAAAGTAAACACCAGCTGGCATACTGTAACAAAATATATAGACAAAAATATAAATGTTTGGTGGGGAAAGACAAAATTTTTGTAACTTAGAAAGTTGGAATTTTCAGACCTTTTACCTTATTAAGTTCTTTCCGTACCAACAAAACTTCTCCCATATTTACATCTATAGAAAGGTAATAATGAGGTATGGTTTGCTTTGATTGCATTAATCGCTGTGCAATAACCTGAAACCAAAGAGATTTTAAAAAAATCATCTTGAGTTAAGACCTTAACTAATTCAGGGCTCTGTTTGTCTCTTCACCTTACTCTCTGGTAATACTTACCTCAAGCATTATTATAATTGAAAGACGGAGGACTCTGCCATAATATAACACCTCCTAGGTTTTTGTTTTTTTTTTTTTTTTTTGAGATGGAGTCTCGCTCTGCTGCCTAGGCTGGAGTGCGGTGGTGCGATCTCGGCTCACCACAACCTCTACTTCCCAGGTTCAAGCAATTCTCCTGCCTCAGCCTCCCGAGTAGCTGGGACTACAGGCATGCGCCACCATGCCCAGCTAATTTTTGTATTTTTAGTAGAGATGGGGTTTCACTATGTTGGCCAGGTTGGTCTTGAAGTTCAGACCTTGTGTTCCACCCGCCTCGGCCTTCCAAAATGCTGGGATTACAGGCGTGAGCCACTGCACCTGGCCCTTCTAATAGAACAAATGGATTCAAGTATTCAGCTGGCCAAAACTTCCCTTAAAGTAATCGTCTAATATTCCCAACTTAAAAAGCCTCTGTTAATGTGTTAAAACTATGGAAGCAACTAAACAACTAGAGTAAAGATGCCCCTAATAGCTGATTCCAGATGATGGTAATTCTCTTACCCGACGAATGTTGCTAATTGGGATATCTGTGAAGACACCTGTAGGAACTGGTGCCATTCCAGGACCTGTGGGAGGCACAACAGCTGCTGGAGCCTATGGGAGGAAAGAAAAAGTTCAGTAACTATGGCTCAATCTTAGCATAAGTACCTGGGAAAGACTGCCAGTGACTATGCAGTTTCTTTTTTTTTTTTTTTGGAGACAGGGTCTTGCTCTGTCACCCAGGCTGGAATGCAGTGGCTCAATCATGGTTCACTGCAGCCTCAACCTCCTGGGCTCAAGCAGTCCTCCCATCTCAGCCCCTAGAGTAACTGGGAATACAGGTGCACGCCACCATGCCCAGCTAATTTTTTTGTATTTTTAGTAGAGATGGAAATTAGCCATGTTGCCCTGACTAGTCTCAAACGCCTGGGCTCAAGTGATCCACTCACCTTGGCTTCCCAAAGTGCTGGGTTTACAAGCATGAGCCACCATGGCCAGTCTAAAAACTAAGCTTTATACAATAGCTATTTCTGTCCCCAGCGAGCAAAAGAGACTTCTGCTTGTTTTAAGAGTTTTAATTTTTTACTTAGAATTCTGAAATCATATTTTAAATGTCATTTTTCTTTGTGTCAGAGTATGTTCAATGATCAGTTTAAGTCAAAATAATTTTGTTTTTGCAAAATTATGTTCAAGAAAAGCAATCGAAGCATTCTTAAATCACAAGGAATAATAAATATATATAAACAAGTTAATCCATTAACCTAAACAACGTTAAAAAATGGGGATGGGGGCTGGACACGATGGCTTACTTGAGGCCAGGAGTTCGTGACCAGCCTGGCCAATATGGCAAAACCCTGTCTGTACTAAACATACCAAAATTAGCTAGGTGTGGTGGCATGCACCTGTAGTCCCAGCTACTTGGGAGGCTGAGTCAGGAGAATCGCCTGAATCCAGGAGGCGGAGGTTGCAATGAGCTAAGATAGTGCCACTGCACTCCAGCCTGGGCGACAGTGAGACTGTCTCAAAAACAAACATACAAAAAAACCAAACACCAAAAACAACTCATTCAACTGTACTTTAAAATATTTTGAAACAGAAAAAAAGAACAAATCTTTTTTTTCAAAGCAAAAACTGATTAACTAGCTCAAAACATAATGTGGAATATGTGTCAAGGTAGTATATCATCTTTGATCTTGTATACAAATGATAGCACACAAATATCTAAATACACTTGGCCCTCCATATCCATCAGTTCTGCATCACTGGATTCAACCAAAGGCAAATCAAAAATATTCCAGGAAAAAAAAGATGGTTACATCTGTACTGCACAAGTACAGACTTTTTGTCCTTGTTATTATTTCCTAAGCAATAAAATACAACTATTTACACATTTACCTTGTATTTAATATTATAAGTAATCTAGAGATGATTTAAAGTATTTGAGAGGATGTGGGTAAGTTATATACAAATACTTCACTATTTTATATAAGAGACTTAGGTATTTGTGAATTTTGGTATACAAGGGGGCTCCTGGAACCAACCTCTTATGGGTACTGAGGGATGACTGTATTATTAAACCACTGAAGTTAGAAGAAAACAGTCTTGGTTGAGCTATTTCATTCATAAATAATGTATGAAATAGTCTAACAGGCTGCAGAGACTAACTGCAAAAAAAGTAAGAGCTACACATAACTCACAGGAGCAGCTTTACTAGGCACAAAAGAGTCAATATCCTTCTTGGTGATTCTACCATCTGGTCCTGTCCCTGTAAGAGACATAAATATCACATACATGACGGCGTACCATTGGTTCCCCAAGGAGATCAACACTGTGATCCTAAACTGCAAGCGCCTAAGGGTTTACTACCAAAAACATTCTGAAAGGATCACAGCCTTAACCCTACCCCTTAAGGTTCTCTCTATGAATACCAGCTTTTGTCAACTATTAATTTTAATCCACACAGAGTACCAGTGTGTGATCTGGAGTGGGTCTTTTCTTTTTAACTATTGCAAATATTCCTTTATGTATTTCTCTTTTAGAGTTTTATCCAAGTTGTACTTAATTTTTTTCAACTTCCTTACTTTTAAATTGGGAAATGCTGGCATGAAGATAATGCCGAGCACCGTTTATATCTCCAAAAGGGAAATTAACTGCCTCCTCCTGGTTAGCTCCAAAAAACCATTCCTGAGCCATGAAATAGATCATAGATCTCATTTGGGTTCTGGATTTATGTGACCATAAAGAATTCCTTTTGTACAGAATTTACAGGTATAACAATAATTGTTTTGGCAAATCAAGTCAAATTTTTCAACCCAAAATAGCATGAATAACTCTTATCTGCGATTATCTCATCTTTAGAATCATTCATTCCTTATGTGGTCTCTATAATTCATAGCTTTTTCACAGTAGCCAAGGCTCTAAACTGGCCCAGGTTAAAGGAAATGAAGGGAAAAGGTGCAATGTCACACATGAGGAAGGATCTTCAAAGTTCTCTCAGTAGGTTTAATTTTACTTATATTCAATTTCCTCCTTCCACCTACAGCCTCTTAGGTTTAATTTTGGACCCAAGTAGATAATCTTGACCTTTAATTCTAAGGAGATTCAGAATTTAGTTATTATTATATAATACCTTTTACACTGGCCCACTTCTAGGAAAAAATTTGGTCAAATTGATTCATCTTCCCCCAAGACAGACTTTAAAAAGGACTCTCGTTGTGTGTAGTTCTTCCCAAGTCCTTTCCTTCATTACAAAAACTGAGTTGGCTAGGATTGTATTTATTCTCACCAGGAGCTCTAGAACAGAGGTAGTAGTACCCCTGTTGGATTTCTCTCCTTTATAAAAGACAGAAACCATAACCTCCCCTTACAACCAAGGCTGATCTAGACACCACAGCCCCTCAAGAGGAGGAAATCCATAGTACCACCTGCCTTATGCTAAGCTTCTGCCACCCACAAGAATTTCCTGACTCAGGCGTTAGTTGAAACCTTTTAAACCCTTTTCCCTATCTCTCTTGGGCGGCACAACAGGCCATCATACAGTAATATGGTATAAAGGGAAGAACACTGGGCTATGGGTAAAAAAAGTAGGGATTTTGTCAAACATAAACTAGATAAATGTTTCATCCATTGCCATAGAGCAACCAAAATGATCTTTTTAAAACACAATCATTTTATTTCACTTCCTTGCTTAAATTTTTCAATGGCTTCCTCAAGTACTTTAAATAAAATTCAAACTCTTTACCATAATCTATAAGATCATGTATGTTCTCATCCCTGTTTTTTTCCAATCTCATCTCCTACTAGACCCTTTGCTCATTATGTTTCATTAACACTGGCCTCTGGTTTTTTTTTTTTTTCCTTTGAGATGGAGTCTCACTCTGTCGCACAGGCTGGAGTGCAGTGGCACGATCTCAGCTCACTGCAAGCTCGGCCTCCAGGGTTCACGCCATTCTCCTGCCTCAGCCTCCCAAGTAGCTGGGACCACAGGTGCCTGCCACTGTGCCCGGCTAATTTTTTTTGTATTTTTAGTAGAGACGGGGTTTCACCGTGTTAGCCAGGATGGTCTCCATCTCCCGACCTTATGATCCGCCCGCCTCGGCCTCCCAAAGTGCTGGGATTATAGGCGTGAGCCACCACGCCCGGCCAACACTGGCCTCTTTTATGTTCCTCAGACATGCTAAACTCTTTCCCATTTCGGACTGTGTACACCTAGTCTCTCTATCTAAAATGATCTTTCCTCAGTTCTTCACATGGTTGACTGAAACCGCCTCCTTCTTATCTTTCAGATCAAATCAAATGTCACCTCATCAAAAAGATCTCCCAACCACCCTGTCTAAAAGTAGTCATGACTGCACAAATATCCATCCACCCTTTCACTCACTAGTATATCACTGAGTTTCTTTCTTTCTTAGCACTTAAATCATCTTATTAACAAAAATATTATCATTATAGCTAATACCTAGACATGCTTTCTCTGTACAGGCACTGGTTAACTTATTTAAACCTCACAACCATTAAACCTACTGTATTTATATAGAAACCGACACAAAAGGTCACACAGCTAGTATAAGGAGCTGAGGTTCACACCCAAGCATTCCAGCTACAGAGCTCACACTTTTAACCACTATGCTATACTCCCTTTCTGTTCATTTAATTCTTTACTGTTAGTCATATAAGCAACTGAAACTGAAATCTTATCCATCTGATGAACGAGTGTCTGATGCGTAGATAGTATTCGATGGTATTTACCACCTAACTCTGCCTGCATAGTAAGAATAGTGGGATTTTCTTTCCTTCTTTTTTTTCTTAACACTCCTCCTCAGCTCATACCTAAGGGATTTTCCACTTATATCTTTAGTAAGGTAACCAGTATTGCTTAATATCTAATAAATGGTCCTTCTTTGCTTGTCTAAATTCTTTAGATATAATTATTAACCCAGTCCTTTCTCCCTTTAAAAGTTATTCCAACTTACACTGCTGTCCCTGATTCTAATCATATATACATAAAGAATAGGAATATACTACTGAAATGGTACTAAGATGGAAAAAAAAAGAGTGTTCCAATATTATAAGAATCTCTAAAGTCCAAAAACTTTACAACATTCTACTCTTGTGTCTTGGGATTGGCTTGCCTTCTAACTACAAGACAGCAAATTGCAGATAGGGGATAACCACCACTGAGCACCCATAACTAGACAACTGGGGAAATAAGCATATTTTTCTTCAGTAATTACAGATGGCAGAGCATCAGAATGGAAGGCAGGATAGGGTAGTGTGAAGAAACAGGCTTTAGAGTTAAACAAATCTAGAGTCACACTGCAACTTTACTATTTAACAGGAAAAAAGAACCCTGAAGAGTCTGAGAGTCTGTTTTCTTATCCAGAAAATAGGGAATGATAATTCTTACTTCAAGAAGTGTTGTGTACATTAAGTATGGTAAGTTAAATGACTGGCACATAGTACTAGCCATCAAACCAAGTTCCAAGAATAATAACTTCCCTCCTTTTCCAAATAAGTACCTTAGTTATCCTACACTAAATTTTAGCTTAGGTTTAACTCAAAAAAACTTACTTAAGCGCCAGGCAATAATATCAATATGAATGACAACAAACATGTATTGAGTACTTATATGCTAGATACAGTTCTAGGCACTTCACCTGTTATACCTCATTTAACTCTCACAATCTATATGATGTACAATACCTCGGTTTTATGGCTAGAAAAGTAATTGACATAAGGACATACAATTTAAGTAATTCACTGGAAAACAGATTACATAGAAAATTATAAAGCCAGGATGAAACGCTAGGTGGTCTGATTCCAGGCCCCATGCTCTTATCACAAAGCTATATTTTTTCTCTGGGGACAGACAGACAAGTAAGGCATTTTCCCTTGCCTTCAGGGAGCTCTAGTTCTGTTTTATATGAAGTTTATCATTTGAAGTCATTCCAAATCACCCCAATTTCAAATTTTATTTTGCTTTGCTTATTACTACAGTCAACCTAGCACTAACAGAGGTTTCTTATTACACAATCAAGTCCCATAACCCAATTTTGCTGAACAAGTACATATACTTTCAAACAAGTAGTTTCCATGAAGAGAAGAGGGAAAAAAAAGGTATCTAAAGTATATGGGTAGATTCTAGGCAGAGTAAATAAAGCTCAGTAAAAGTTTCCCTACTCTGTGGTGGCAACAAAAGAACTATTTCTCCCTTCTGATGTAATTATTAACAGTTGTCCCTACTATCCCAGTTATAAGTATGGCTATATATAGTTATACTTGCAAGTCTTAAGGAGGAAATTCAACGAAATTTAACTTTATAACTCCATTCCATAGAAACAGATTTACCTTTTACTTGTGTAAGATCAATCCCTTTCTCTACTGCCAACTTCTTTGCAAGAGGGCTAACAAACACCCTTCCCTTTGGTCCAGCAGGAGTAGCAGGGCAGGGTGCTGAAGGTGTAGGAGCTAAAGGCTGAGGAGTTGGAGGAACAGTGGCCACCTTTTGAAAAAGAATTACAAATTGTTTTAATTCACCACTTCAAAGATTGGTCTGAAAGATTAAAAGTTTACATCTTATTAATAAATTAAAACTATTTTAATTAAATATTAATAACTTTCATCTTTTTTCCAAAGATCATAATGTACTTTTCTCCAGTTTAACCAACACAATGTAGTAATACGAACAGCAAGAACAATATACATCTATGTCAAAGACAGAACAAAGTTACTTTATTCCATAACAACATGAAGAAGCACAGAACTGAATATTGCCAATCAGTGTATAGTATCCTATGGCCTTTCTTCACTTTAATCTCTTACCACTTCTTTATTTGCATTCTTTTACATCACCAACATAATTTTTATTTTTAATTATCCTAACATCTTTCTTTCTTTTATTTTTTTGAGACAGAGTCTTGCTCTGTCACCCAGGCTGGAGTGCAGTGGCGCAATCTCAGCTCACTGCAACCTCCGCCTCCTGGGTTCAAGCAATTCTCCTGCCTCAGCCTCCCAAGTAGCTGGGATTACAGACATGCACCACCATGACCAGCTAATTTTTTGTATTTTCAGTAGAGATGGGGTTTCACCATGTTGGCCAGGCTGGTCTCAAACTCCTGACCTCAAGCGATCCATTCGTCTCAGCCTCCCAAAGTGCTGGGATTACCAGCGTGAGCCACCACACCCAGCCAGCTAGTTTCAAAATATAAAATTATGCTGTAAGGCCCCATGTTGAAAAGTACCTTAAAAAATATAGCCAGGTATGGTGGCTTATACCTGTAATCCCAGCACTTTGGGAGGTTGAGGTGGGCAGATCACCTGAGGTCAGAAGTTCATGATCAGCCTGGCCAACATGGTGAAACCCCTTCTCTACTAAAAATAAAAACATTAGCCAGGCATGGTGGCTGGCGCCTGTAATTCCAGCTACTCAGGAGGCTGAAGCAGGAGAATGGCTTGAACCCGGGAGGTATAGGCTGCAGTGAGCCAAGATTGCGCCACTGCAAGCCAGCCTGGGCGATGGAGTGAGAATCCGTCTCAACAACAACAATTAAAAAACAAAACCAAAAAAAAGAAATACAACAACAATGCTACTTGCCAGCTTCCCACAAATGTACAGTAGTCACAAATCAACTTTTGTCTTATAGAAATGTTTACCTAGCTTAAACTCACGATTCTAGCATCTGCAGAAGCTTCACTGTCAGTGTTATCTCTGGTTGGAGTTAATGCAAGTTCATGTTATAGTTTATAAAGTATTTTGTGATATAATAAATTCTATGCAAAAGAAGTCATGTCAAGGTTCCACTGTATCAGAAATATATGCTTGACCTACTACGTGAATAACAAGACGATTTCAAGTGACAGAGATTATTCAGTATATTTAATAAAAAACGGGCAATGAAGTGAGCTATGACTGCACCACTGCACTCCAGCCTTGGCGACAGGGTGAGACCTTGTCTCTTTAAAAAAAAAAAAAGGGCTGGGGCAATGAAGCCTTACTTTCCACAAGCATGGTATCTACATCTAAAGCAGAAAAAGAGCATGTCACTCAGCTTTGTTTTCAGCAGGACTCTAGATGGCAGAAAAAAAAAAAGCTACAAGGCCCAAACTATCGACCATTAGGTGAACAATGCAGTACAACAAACACTATAGGTCTCCACAAAGGTTAATCAACTATCTCCCTCCTCAGTCATAGAATCTTGGAGGTGGAAGGAACCTAGGATATAATCTAATCAAAACTCCTTAATTTAGAGAGAAACAAGGTAAGTGTTTCCTGAATTCTAGAAGCATACCTACCGGGGGTGGGGTAGGTGGTGGTGCTTGTGGTTTTAAATCTGTTACTTCAGTTGGCCTATAGTCAGCAAATGCTGATATATCTGCCTCTTTTTCTACAATGATACAGAGTGGGGTTCCTAGAGGGACATCTCTTGTGCCTTCAGGGACCAGGATTTTTGCCAGATAACCTTCTTCCTGTACTTCAAAACCTTAAATAGAAAGAAAAAACATTATGGGACTTCAGAGATTCCACTATCCCTCCAAACTCATAGCACAGTTTTAAGTAAAATGATTTTTCTCATTCAAGCTAGCTATATAACCTTTTTTGCAACCTATTTAACCTTCTGTGTCTTGGTTTCTTTACCTACAATATGGGGATAATAATAGTGCCAATCTCACAGGGATGTTTAAACATTTAAACGGATTTAATATTTTTCAAGTTCTTAGAAATAATACGACCTGGTACAAAATAGCACCTGGTCCAAAGTAAATGATAAATAAATATGTGTTCAATAAAACTATGAAAGATTACAGATAGTGGTTAGTTCTAAAAGTTATTAAAAAATCTCCAAGGACAGCCCCCATGCAGACTCACAAGACTCTAAGATGGAGTTGGAAGTCAGCTATGCTGCTAAAGATAAGAACCACATACGTGCCAAATTAAGGGAGCTACCAACCTAGATATTAATGTTGGATTTCAGCCCTAAAAGCATCTTTGGAACTTTTCTAAGAGGTTATACTTGATATTATACCAAATATTTCAATATGAAGAATTACAGCTTTATTAGGATTTCTATGGTGTTGACAACGTACATTTTATTCAACTACTGCCTTCCTTGCAAAGAACTCAAACATTTAGGATTGCAAAAGTAAAACTAAAAGAAGCCATTGGCTTTCTGTACTGTTGTGCCTCTCTTCGATGAATCCTTCCACTTCCCAACTGAGAATACCCAATAAAAAATATGTTTTAGGCCAGGCGCGGTGGCTCACGCCTGTAATCCCAGCACTTTGGGAGGTCAAGGTGGGTGGGTCACCTGAGGCTGGGAGTTCAAGACTAGCCTGATCAATGTGGAGAAACCCCATCTCTATTAAAAATATAAAATTAGCCAGGCGTGGTGGCGCATGCCTGTAATCCCAGCTGCTCGGGAGGCTGAGGCCAGAAAATCACTTGAACCCAGGAGGTGGAGGTTGCAGTGAGCCGAGATCGTGCCATTGCACTGCAGCCTGGGCAACAACAGTGAAACTCCGTCTCAAAAAAAAGGAAAATATATACATATATATATTTAAGGCTGGGCACGGTGGCTCACGCCTGTTATCCCAGCACTTTAGGAGGCCGAGGTGGGTGGATCATCTGAGGTCGGAGTTCAAGACCAGGCTGGCCAACATGGTGAAACCCCATCTCTGCTAAAAATACAAAAAATTAGCCAGGCATGATGGCAGGCGCCTGTAATCCCAGCTACTTGGGCAGCTGAGGCAGGAGAATTGCTTGAACCCGGGAGGCAGAGAATGCAGTGAGCCAAGATCATGCCATTGCACTCCATCCTGCATCCCGGGCGACAGAGCAAGATTGTCTCAAAAAAAAAAAAAAAGGCTGGGAGCAGTGGTGGCTCACGTCTGTAATCCCAGGACTTTGGGAGGCCAAGGCAGGCATATCACGAGGTCAGAAGTTCAAGACCAGCCTGGCCAACATAGTGAAACCCCATTTCTACTAAAAATACAAAAATTAGCCAGGCGTGGTGGCACGCACCTGTAGTCCCAGCTACTCGGGAGGCTCAGGCAGGAGAATCGCTTGAACCCGGGAGGTAGAGGTTGTGATAGGCTGAGATTGCACCACTGCACTCCAGCCTGGACAACAGAGTGAGACTCCATCTCAAAAATAAATAAAATGTTTAAAATGAAAAGGATCCTGGGCCACAACAGACTTCAAAGTTCAACCAAGGTAACACTTCTCTAGTGACCAGTCTCTACAGTGACACTGGTATTCAAGTTAAATGGTGAAGCAGGCCGGGCGCGGTGGCTCACGCCTGTAATCCCAGCACTTTGGGAGGCCGAGGCGGGCGGATCACAAGGTCAGGAGATCGAGACCACGGTGAAACCCCGTCTCTACTAAAAAAAATACAAAAAATTAGCCGGGCGCGGTTGTGGGCGCCTGTAGTCCCAGCTACTCGGGAGGCTGAGGCAGGAGAATGGCGTGAACCCGGGAGGCGGAGCTTGCAGTGAGCCGAGATCGCGCCACTGCACTCCAGCCTGGGCGACAGAGCGAGACTCTGTCTCAAAAAAAAAATAAATAAATAAATAAATAAATAAATGGTGAAGCAGAACTATTGTTTCCAAAGTTTCTGTGTTTTTAAGAAACAGAATCCTTTCTTCAAATAAAATTTATGGGGAAGCACAAAATACAAAAAGATAAAAAAGAACTGCTCTACTGGAAGTAAGGGAGGGAGGCAGGGCATTATAAGGTCTTGCTCTTTAATTTCCCCTTTGCCCCAAGGTGCCTTCAAGGAATGATGGGATTTGAAGAACACAATCTGAAAACAACCACAACAGAGGATGCCCAGTACCTCCCATTACATCTTTGGGAAAGGCTTTCCTTTAGTGGTGATTATGAAGCAGAGTGTCCGGGTGCGGTGGCTTATGCCTATAATCTCAGCAGTGTGGGAGGCCGAGGCAGGCAGATCACCTGAGGTCAAAGAGCTCGAGACCAGCCTGGCCAACATGGTGAAACCCCATTTCTACTAAAAATGCAAAAAATTAGCTGGGTGTTATGGTGCATGCCTGTAGTCCCAGCTACTTGGGAGGCTGAGGCAGGAGAATTGCTTGAACCCAGGAGGCAGAGCTTGCAGTGAGCCAAGATCGCACCACTGTACCCAAGCCTGGGTAACAGAGCAAAACTCTGTCTCCATAAAAAAAAAAAAAAGGTGCATAGAGAAAAAATTCATAATACCTACAAATATCCATTTAAAAAAATCATAAATATATGACCGTCTATATGGGTTTTATTTTTTAGTCTAAAAATGAATTAAGAAGGAGATATATGGACATATGACATCTCTGAATATATATATATATATATAAAACACATGTACATTCTATCAGTCATTCTCAAACTACGAAAACAATCTCAACCCTGGTTTCAGTTTTCCCTCAAAGTCATCTTAAATTCTTTCCTATTATCCTGCCATGGAAGTGATTTTCTCCTGTTTCTTCTTGCATTCCCTTGCCTAGTTTAGACAGCAGCAGTTCTGATATAGCTTCTTAGTAACATAATAAGGCCAGGAAGCAAACTTGGGCCTAAAAATAATCTGTGAATTGACAGATTTATTGCCTTTAATTCAATGAGTGCAGGATGGAACTGACAAATCTGACTAAACATTATTTTTGTTATAAATTATTCTCAGCCAGGAACATGGGCTCACGCTTGGAGTCCCAGCACTTAGGGAGGCCAAGGCAGGAGGATCACTTCAGCCAGGAGTTCAAAAACACCCTGGGCAACAAAGTGAGACCCCATCTCTACAAAAAATTTTAAAAATCAACTGGGTATGGTGGTTCAGGCCTGTAGTCCTAGCTACTCAGGAGGTTAAAGGAGGAGGATCGTTTGGGTATAAGCCCAGGAGTTCGAGGCTATAGTGAACTATGATCTTGCCCCTCACTCCAGCCTGGGCAACAGATTAAGACCCTATCTCAAAAATAAGCAAATAAACAAATAAATAAAAACTTAAGAATAAATATAACTAAATAGAAATAAAATATTCTGTCCCAGAAAATGAATCCTAAGAATTAAAAAGTTTTCATATTATCTCACTCACTCATTATAGGAAAGAATGGCAATCCTCTTCCTCATTGGGAAACTCAGTGCCTCAACCATTAAGAGCTGAAGAAATCTCACCTATAGTGGCTTTGTCAGTCTCTATCTCTGCCAGTAAATCTCCTTCACTTAGCTTCTCACCCACTTTTTTTTCCCATCTCTGAACTGTGCCCATGGTCATGGTGGGAGAGAGGGCAGGAAGAAGTACCTGTAGAAACATACACATATTATTGCTTAATACCAGGACGACTTCTACATAATAACAGTCTGGCAGGTTTATATAGTTTTCATAGAATGATGGTGACTGTGATAATCCAAATACTCATCACGGCAAAAGCTTCGCACCTCAATAGCTTCCCACCAGGTAAATCATCCTTCAAATCTCATACTCTGACCCATACTCTTATACTCTCACCCATACTCTGACACACACTCCAAGTTAAATGCAACAAGCACATGGGAAAGATTTCTTTCAGACAGTCAAAATTAATTCCTTAATATCTAAGTATGGAGCATCTTTTCATCTATTTTTATTTTTATATTTATTTTTATTTTGAGACAGAGTTTCACTCTGTCACCCAGGCTGGAGTGCAATGGCACAATCTCAGCTCACTGCAACCTCCACCTCCTGGATTCAAGTGATTCTCCTGCCTCAGCCTCCCAAGTAGCTGGGATTACAGGCAGGTGCCACCATGCCCACTAACTTTTGTATTTTTGTAGAGATGGGGTTTTACCACGTTGGCCAGGCTGGTCTCGGAACACTTGTCCTCAAGTAATCTGCCCGCCCTGGCCTTCCAAAGTGCTGGGATTACAGGCGTGAGCCACCGCACCCAGACTTCATTTTTTTTTTTTAACCAAGAAAATTTTCATTTTCACAAAATGACCTTGGTCCAATCCATTCTGTTAAAATTTTACTGCGCTCTGTACTTAGCATCTACTTATTTTTTACCCACAGGAAACTGCATTTGTCCCAATCTTCCCAGATATCTTTCCAAGATAAAAACGTAATATTAAGTACTGTTCTGTGCTCGCTTCAGCAACACATATACTAAACTTGGAACGATACAAAGATTAGCATGGCTCCTGTGCAAGGACAACAAACAAATTCATGAAGCATTCCATATTAAAAACAAACAACAACAACAAAAAACTGTTCTTTGGTGACAACAGCTAATAACAATATACTGTATTCTTGTAAATTCCTACAATCTTGTAGATTTTTAAGTGTCCTAAAAGATAAGTCTGTAAAGCAATGCATATATAAATTAGCTCAATTTAGCCATTCCACAATATATACATATTTCAGAACTTGTTGTATATAATATATATACATAGAATTCTTACATAGAATTTTATTTGATAATTTTTTTATTTTTTTGAGACGGAGTCTTACTCTGTTGCCCAGCCTGGAGTGCAGTGGCGCAATGATCATTTTAAAAAATAAAAGAGGAGGCCAGGCACAGTTGCTCACATCTGTAATCCCAGCACTTTGGGAGGCCAAGAATCACTTGGGAGGGGCAGATCACTTGAGGCCAGGAGTTCAAGATCAGCCTGGCCAACGTGGCGAAACCCCACCTCTACTAAAAATACCAAAATTAGCTGGGCGTGGTAACACCTGCCTGTAGTCCCAGCTACTGAGGAGGCTGGGGCATGAGAATCGCAGAGGTAGAAGTGAGCCGAGATTGTGCCACGACACTCCAGCCATGGTGACAGAGCAAGACTGTGTCAAAAAAAAAAAAAAAAACCAGGAAAGACCAGGCATGATGGCTCATGCCTACAATCTCAGCGTTTTGGTAGGCTGATGCAGGAGGATCACTTGAGCCCAGGAGTCCACGACCAGCCTGAGCAACATGGTGTAACCTCGTCTATATATAAAAAAAAAAAAAAATTAGCTGGGCACGGTGGCATGCGCCTGTAGTCACAGCTTCTTGCGAGGCTGAGGTGGGAGGATGGCTTGAGCCCAGGTCAAGGCTGCAGTGAGCTAAGATTGCACCACTGCGCTCCAGCCTGGGTGAAGAGTGAGATCCTGTCTCAAAAAATAAAACAGCCAGGCGTGGTGGTGTGTGCCTGTATTCCCAGCTACTCGGGAGGCTGAGGCAGGAGAATCGCTTGAACCCAGGAGGCAGAGGTTGCAGTGAGCCAAAATCGCACCACTGCACTCCAGCCTAGGTGATGGACTGAGACCCTGTTTCAAAAAAATAAATAAATAAAAATAAAAAACCAGGGGGAAAAAAAGCCCTGTTTTTATAATAGCCATTTCCACCCCAATAAAATCCAAACACCAGAATGCCTATCTAAATTTAAAATTGCTTTACTATTTATATGGCTTGTGTGTCCACTGAATTTGGATTCATTTGCTATCCTCTTTGTCTTCTGTATCTGATTAGCAACAGGATTATGCGGAGGGGAAAATAATTTCAATTGAAGATGTTTCCAGAGAGGGGAAAAAATTAAGACAAGCCTTAGAAAAAAAATTGTAAGTGCCTTTTTTGTTCAGAATTTGCCATCTTCATCTGCTTCTTAAGAAACAGTGAAGTCAGCCGGGCGCGGTGGCTCAAGCCTGTAATCCCAGCACTTTGGGAGGCCGAGACGGGCGGATCACGAGGTCAGGAGATTGAGACCATCCTGGCTAACACCATGAAACCCCGTCTCTACTAAAAAATACAAAAAAACTTGCCGGGCGAGGTGGCGGCGCCTGTAGTCCCAGCTACTTGGGAGGCTGAGGCAGGAGAATGGCGTGAACCCGGGAGGCGGAGCTTGCAGTGAGCCGAGATCGCGCCACTGCACTCCAGCCTGGGCGACAGGCTCAAAAAAAAAAAAAAAAAAAAAGAAACAGTGAAGTCAATAACCTCTATACAGGATCTTAAAGAACAGTATCAGAGATTCAGAATTCAATTCAGTATCTTAAAGAATAATTAAGGTAAAACCCTAGCACATGCACACAAAGCTACAGGCACAAAGTAGAGGAAAATTAAGTCAGTCTTGTATCATGAGAGAGAATCTGCCGAACAGCATGTAATACATGTGTGAACTGAACACCGGGCAAAAATCCTAAATGATTGTTACTAACAAACCACGGAGTAGAACGTTATTTCCAAAGAAGAAAATGATTCCTATACAAAAATTTCTACAAATAAACTAGATTCAGGAGAAATGCTAGTCAGAATTATTTAGAAAAGGATGGCTGGATTTTTATCCACTTGTAACATCTAAAGCACACAAATATACAGAAGATAACCCTAATACCTAATAAATTGACTTAGTTTCTTAGAAACTGATTTAGTTAGCACAATCAACAGTGATTACATTCACTGCCTTCAACTTTGTTGCAACGCTATTACATGTGTATCTTACACTTAATTTTTATCAGTTTTCTCATTTATTAATACTACTGGATTACTTCACCTACTCTTGGAAAATAGATCACCACATGTCAAAAGAACACCAATTGGGGACTTTCATTCAACAGACAGCACTTGACACCTATGATACAGCTTGGATGTTTGTCCCCTCCAAATCTCATGCTGAAATACGATCCCCGACTTCTGCTTCCCGGTCGGAGCCACGGTGGTGGCAAATTCAAGCCCTGCTAACCCCATGGTGTTCTTTGATGTCAGCAATGGCAGTCAGGAAGTTGGCCGCACAAAGATCAAGCCCTTTGCAGAGTTGTGCCTAAGATGGCCGAGAACTTTGCGCAGTTCTACACTAGAGAATTCAGAAAAGATGGGGTTCCAATAGGATACAAAGGAAGCACTTTCCACAGGGTCATAAAGGATTTCATGACTCAGGGTGGAGATTTTGTTACTGGAGATGGTATTGGAGTCGCCAGTAATTACGTGGAGCCATTTGCAGACAAAAATTTTAAACTTAAGACACTCATCTCCAGGCCTGCTTTCCGTGGCAAACAGTGGTTCCAGTACAAACGGCTGTCAGTTCTTTATCACCTGCTCTAAGTGCGATTGGCTGGATGGGAAGCATATAATGTTTGGAAAACTCATCGATGGACTTCTAGTGATGAGAAAGATTGAGAATGTTCCCACAGGCCCTAACAATAAGCCCAAGCTACCTGTGGTGATCTCAAAGTGCGAGGAGATGTAGTCCAGACCAAAACTGAATTAGGCCTTCCCTTCTTCTTGGTGGTGTTCTTCAGTAAGATAATCTGGACTGGCCCCTGTGTTTGCTTACCTACCTGCTGCTGCCCCATTTGATCAAGAGACCCTGGAAGTATCGGAAATTCAGAATCCAAGATTGTGTAAATAAAGTTTTTTTCTACGTGGAAAAAAAAATATGATCCCCAGTGTTAGAGATGGGGTCTGGTGGGAGGTGTCTGGGTGTTGGAGGAGGATCCCTCATGAATGGCTTGGTGCATGCCCCATGGTAATGAGTTAAGGGGAAATCTGATTGCTATGAAGAGCCTGGTACCCACTCCCCTCTGTCTCTTGCACCCTCTCTCATTATGTGACACACCACCCTTCCCCTTTCCCTTCTACCTTCCACCATGATTGTAAGCTTCCTGAGGCCACAAGAGAAACAGATGCTGGCGCCGTGCTTCTTGTACAGCCTGCAGAACCATGAGCCAAATAAACCTTTTTTTCTTTACAAATTACCCAGCCCTAGGTATTTCTTTATGCCAGAGTAAAACAGACTAACACAGCCTACTACAAACTCTAATTATACAGGGAATAGATGTTAGTAAAAATCATCCTCAAAATCTGTAACGTAATGTTCTTGAATGAAAAGTGCCACGAATTACCCTGTGTACTACACTGAGGCTGAGAAAGGTTACAGGAACTGTTCAAGTTCTTATAACTGGAAAGAACAACCAGGAAGAAAAGTTGTCAATCTTCATGTTTAAATTTCTATATACTCCCAAATGACAATACCTAACTAACCACATTTAAAGTCAGTTTCCAAGATGTAGTAGCCATCTATGAAAAAAAGTAAGTAATAAATCACCTAGAGCAAACACTCAAAGGCTGAGCCTCACCTGCATGTGAGGGGGATATGAGCTACCAGGAGCCTGAGCAGAAGGTATAGGTGGCGAAGCAGTGGCAGCAGGGGTTGGTGCTGGGGCCGCCTGTGGGGTAGGTGCTGGCGAGGAATCCAATGTATAATTTTTAAAAGCCTCAATATCTTCAGGCCTAAGGAAGAGAAAGAATGCATAAATATAATGGGCAGATTCAACTTTCACAAAAGTAGTCTTAAAAAATAGTCTTTAACTCCTAATTCTCAATTCTGGGTAAAATACTCCACCAAGCAATGAAGTTCCATAAATTATGAGTGCACTACTCACTTGCCAACTGTGATACAGATGATCGCTCCAATGGGAACATCCCTGGTACCTTCAGCAACAAGTATCTTTGCCATATAACACTCCTCCAGGCTCTCAAATCCAACAGTGGCTTTATCAGTTTCAACCTTTTAACACAAAAAGCAGCAGCTCAGGTTCATACTGTCGGTATGTAGTTTATTAGCTTGTGTCTAGAATTTTTTTTTTTTCCTTGAGACAGAGAGTCTCACTCTGTCGCCAAGGCTGCAGTGCAGTGGTGCAATCTCGGCTCACTGCAACCTCCCCGTCCCACGTTCAAGCGATTCTCCTGCCTCAGTCTACCGAGTAGCTAGGATTACAGGCAGAGGCCGCCATGCCCAGCAGATTTTTGTATTTTTAGCAGAGACGGGGTTTCACCATGTTGGCCAGCTTGGCCTGTGTCTAGAATGATACAGTTCATGTGACGATAAGGCCACTACGACAGATTTGAAAGAAGAAATTACTTTAGAAACGCCTTGGCTAAGTATCAGTTTGGCCAGCTGCCGACAACTTATCCAACCAATCTTGTCTAACATCAAGTTGTGAAAAACACTTCAGTTTCTTAAACAAAGGGGTAACTACACATCCAGAAAGTCAATGTTCAGTCAATTCGGCAAAGCCAGTCTCTTCGAACTCATCTCCATCATTTTAAAACAACTTACTTCTGCAATTAGGTCACCTTCGTTGATTTTGTCCCCCTCTTTTTTTTCCCAACGGGCTATGGTGCCTGCCTGCATTGTGGGGGAAAGAGAAGGCAATGGAACCTGGAAGAGAAAAAGAAGAAACATTAAATTTTTAAAGGGCTACCTAACTCTCAGTCTGGCTTAAGATTTCATTCAATTCAATTTCATGCAAAGTGTATCCAGTTCCATTACACACTGGGAACTAGGGATACCAAGGCAGTTCCTGCCCATGAGAAGTTAGTAATTTCCAGTGACAGGCTTTCTCCTCCACAGTCCTACGGGTCTCACAAAGCATGAACCTCGGCAGATAATTGCATACAGCCCCAGTCTTGAAGTTCCCCTTTCAACGGAATAGATCATGAGAGGGAAGCTAAGGAGCCAAAGCTGACTACTGGACAAAGGACGAAAGCAGATACTGGGAATGGTTGGAGGATCAATGAGGCCTCTCAAGGAGGATCCTGCAGGCATCCAGTCAGCTCTGAAGGACAACGGGGATCCGAGAAGGGCGGGTCTAGGGCTCACCTTCTGATGCGGGGGAAGACTGTAACAGCGGCGGCCGGGCGACCCCAAAAGCTGCAGCAGTAGGCGGTTCCGCGGCGTGGCCCCAGAGCTGGGGGTCCAGCCGCACAGTGCCCGGACCCCTCCATACCCTGTAGTCGCGCTGTTGCGACGAGCCGGAGCCGGGCCAAATCGCGAGGACACTCGTGGAGTTCCGGGTACCTCCTGCAAGGCCGTCCACCGAGCCTCGAGTCCCGCCCATGGGGCTACATTCTGGGCCCGTCGCGCACAGACGCGCCACATAGTGCCACCAACCCCCACACCCCAACACCAACGCCGTCTCCGGAGTGACCTCTCCAACAGCAGCGCGGCTTTGCCGTCAGCCACGCCGCACAGCCGCACGTTGTCGTAAAATGGTTCCCGCAGGTTTACTCCACCCGCTCCCCAGGCCAGAAATGCGCGGCACGCAGGCTTTTCCTCTCCTGAGCGGGGACGAGGGGCACTCACGCGGCAGGGGCGTTCCAGAGGGGCCTGTGCGGGCGCAAGTTGGGGACAAATAACAGACGGAAAGGGGTGGAAAGTGGTAGGGTCCTAGGGGAGGCATCCGAAAGGGTGAGACGGGGCCTAAGACATGGGAAGGGCACGACTGAGAGGGAGGGGCCTAAAAAGGCACCGAGCCAGGGTTAATTGCGGCCGAGTGGCCTGAGAGTCTGGGCCGAGGGGCGTGGCCAATCCTTCTGAAAAAGCTGGAAGTGAGCCTGGGAACTGGCTAGGGCAGTGGGAGCCTCAGGCCAAAGGGCGGGGGTCTTGAAGCGCTGGGGTGGTGAAGGAGCCGGGAACCGCCCGCGAGGAAATCGAGGGGTCCAGCGTGGTGACCTCTGCTTCTGCGCATCCGAAGGGGGAAGGACTGGGCCCCGCCCCGCGCAGGCTGTACTGGTTGCAAAGATTTCATTTCAGGTTTGTAGCCCAAGTGGAAAGTGGAGTGAACAGGTGTTCCATCCAGCCAGGTGGTACGAAAGGCAGCCCAGAGGAAGAAACATTCCCGCATTCCTGTATACTGTAGCAAGATTAAGCATATTCCCTGTATAAAGATACAGGTTTACAAAACAGGTTTGTGTTACCCCCGAACACCATAGAATTCTTTTTTTTTTTTTTTTTTTTTTTTTTTTTTTTTTTGGGGGGGTCCCC